>NW_026692718.1:0-15587 GCF_021218885.2 Marmota monax | reverse complement strand
TGAGCTAGGGTTAGTTCTAGCGTTTTGGTTAGGTCTAGTGTTAGCTTTATATTTTGGTTTAGGATCAGGTTATTGCTAGTTTTATTTTTAGTGTCAGTGTCAGTGTTCAGGTTAGAGTTAGGGTTAGTGTGAAAGCCAGAATTAGGACTAGGGTTAGGTCTAGGGGTAGTGTTATTGTTTGGTTTAGGTTAAGGGTTATTGTTAGGGCTAGAACTAAGTTTTTGTTTAAGTCTAAACATCACTCTAACCCTAAATCTAACCCTAAAAATAACCTAATTGGAACTCTAGTTCTTAAATTAGCCATGGCCCTACACTAACAGAAAACCTAGCCCTAATCTGAGACCTAAACTTAGCTTTAAAACTAACCCAAACTTTAACCCTAGCCCTATCCCTAACCCTAATACTATCCACAACCCTAGCTCTAAACCTGTCCCTTACCCTAAGCCATACCTTCATTCTAATGCTACCCTACTCCTAAACCTAATCCTTAGCCTACCCCAAACCATAAGTCTAATACCAATCTTAACCCTAGCCCTCATTCTAGCTCTATCCCTAATCCAAACTCTAACACTAGCCCTGACCCTTATTCTGACTCTAACTCTAAACCTAGGTTTAAACCTGACCTTAACCCTATACCGAAACCTAACATTAGTCCTATGTGTAAACCTATACCTAAACCTAACCCTAACACCAGATCTAGAAAAAAACCTAATCCTAAATCTAGCCATAACTCTAGCACTAGTAGTAAATGAAAACCTAGCCCTGGGCCCAACAATAACCCTTAACCTAAATCAAACACTAACCTTACCCCTAGGCCTAAACCTAGTACTACTTCTGGCTGTAACCTTAAACCTAACCCTAACCCGAACAATGACACTTACCCTAACACAAACCTAGCTCTAAATTTTACACTGACCCCAAATCTAGCCATAACCCTAACATTATACCTAGCCATAATCCTAACCCGAGCTCTTTCACTACCCTAATGCCCTAATGCTAGACCTAAAAGTCACAAATATACTACCACTAATCCTAGCCCTAAGCCTAACTCTAACCCTAACACTAGCCCTAGCCCTAACCCTAGGTCAAACTCTAACTCTTAACATAAACATAACCCTAGCCCTAACCCTAACGTAATGCTAATCCTAGCCCTAATCCTAACCATAACCAAGTCCAAACCCTAGCTCTAAATCTATCCATTACCCTAAACATAACCCTAACCCTAAAGCTAATCCTAGTGCTAAATTTAACTCTAGTCCTCAACCTAGACCTGACACTAACCCTAACACTCGCCCTGGCCCTAACCATAGGTAAAACCCTAACACTTATATGAAACATAACCCTAACACTAACCTTAGGCCTAACCCTAACCCTAACCTTAACCCTAGACCTAAAAATAACCATAAGCCTAGACCTAAACTTATCCATTACCCTAAACATAAGCCTAACCCAAATGCTAACCTTAGGCCTAAACTTAAATCTATCACTAACACTAACCCTATCCATTACCTACACCTAACTCTATCAATTACTCTAACACTAACCCTAACACTAATGCTAATTTCAGCACTAAACTTAAACCATAACCAAAACAAAACTCTGAACAAGTCACTGACTCTAATAATATACCTAGCTCTAAACCTGACACTTACTATAAACCTAACCCTTACACTAGACCTAGATATAAAAGTAAGTGTCATACTATCCCTTACCAAACTGACATTAGCAACCTACCTAATTCTTGCCCTAAACCTAACACAAACCCTAGCCCTCATTCTAGCCCTAAACCTAGCCTTAATCCTAATCTGAACCCTAACCCTAGCCCAATCCCTAATTTCAACCCTCACCCTAGTTCTGAACCTAGGTATAACCACATCCCTTCACCTAATCCTAACCCAAACCTTAACACTATCACTAACCCTAACCCGAGCCCTAACAATATGCATAACCATAACAGTTATCCTAGTTCTAATCCTAGCCCTAATTTATCACTAAATATAACCCTTACTCTAACCCTAGCCCTAATTCTAACTCTAAGTCTCAAGCTAGACCTATTTCTAGTACTAACCTTATCTGTTACCATAACCCTCATGCTAGCCCTAACCTTAGCCCTAACCCTAGCCCTAACCCTAGATCTAACCATAATTCTAAATGTAACCCTTACCCTAAGCCTAAACCTCACCCTACCACTAGCACTAACACTATCACTAATCCAATAATTATCCCTAACCCTAGCCCTAGACCTAAAAAAATAAAATAAAACTGAGCCATAGCCCTAATGCTAATCCTAACCTAAATGTAACTGTATACCTGACATTAGCCCTAGCCCTAATTCTTGTTCTAACCTGAATGCAAAACCTAACCCTATGCCTACCCTTAACCCAGCTCTAGTTTAATGTTATCCCTAACCCTAAAACTGACACTGATCCTGACTCTGACCCTATCACTTAAACTATCTCAAATCATCACCCTAAAACTAAACCTAATCCTAACTCTAGACCTAGCCCTAACCCTAACCCTAAATATAGCCCTAATTGTAATGCTAATTCTTACATTAGCCATAGCCCTACATAAGCCATAACCTAATCTATAACCTAGCCCTAATCTGAGCCCTAACCCTAGATTTAACACTAACCCTAATTCTTACCCTAAATCGAATCCTAACCCTAGCTTTAATACTAAACATAACCCTACAGCTAACCCTAGCTCTAATCCTATACATTACCTTAACCCTAAACTTAACCCTAATGCTAACCCTAGGATAACCCTAGGATAACCCTAACCCTATTCATAATTCTAACACTATTACCTAATCCTAATCTGAACCCTAAACCTAACCATATCAATTACCCTAACCTTAAAAATACCCCTAATGCTAATTTGAGCCCTAAATTTAAACCTTAACCTAAACGAACCCTAACTCTTTTACTGACCCTAATAATACCCCTATCTAAAACTGAACCTAACTCTTAACCTAACCCTTACCACTATACCTAACCATAAACATAACCCTAAAACTATCCCTAACCATAACACTAGACATGACCGTAGCCCTAGTCGTAATCCTAGACCTAAACCTAACAAAAATCATAGCCTTAATCCTGGCCATAAATTTATCCTTAATCCTAAACCTAACCAGAACTCTAGTCCTAACCCTAAATTTAAACTTCACCCTATGCCTAAACCTAGCTATAACATCATAATATACACTAACCCTAATCCTAACCCTAACCCTAAACCAAGGCCTAGTCCTAATACTAACCCTAGCTCTAATCCTATCCCTAATTTATCCCTAATCCTAAACCTAACCATATCACTAGCCCTAAGACTAAATATAACTCTGGCCTTACCCCATCCCTAGTTCTAAACTTATCCCTTTCTAAGCCAAAGCCCAGCCCTAAATGTAGCCCAAACCTAGCCCTAAATTTAGGCCTAGCCATAAACCTAGATCTAACCATAACTCTAAATCTAACCCTAATCCTAAACCTAATCCTCACCCTAACACTAGTCTTAACCCTAAAGCTAATTTGAAAACTTGCCCTAAGCCTAGCTATAGCCCTCAAACAAAACTGAGCTATGGCCATAATCGTAAACTTTAACCTAAACCAAATCCTAATGCTCTATCTAGCCCTAACCCTAAGCCTACAACTAATATTGACCCTGAATCTGAACCTAAACTAACCCTAACTCTAAATATCACCCTAACCCTAAACCTAACCCAAACACTATACCTAGCCCTAACCCTAACGCTAACCCTAGCCTTAAGCGTAAAACCAGTTCTTACATTAGCCATAGCCCTAACCCTAACACAAAACCTAGCCCTAGTCTGAGCCTTAACTCTAACTTTAACCCTTGCCCTAATCCTAACCCTAACCCTAGCTTTAAACTTATCCCTTACCTTAAGTCAAACCCTCACCCTAATGCTACCCTACTAATAACCCTAAACGTTAGCCTACTCCAAACCTATTAGTAGTCCTAACCCTACACCTCATTTTAACTCTAACCCTAACCCAATGTCTAAGCCTAACCCTGACCCTTATTCTGACCCTACCACTAATCCTAGGAATAAGCCTGACCCTAATCCTAAACTAAACCCTAACACTAGCCCTACCGGTAAACCTATACCTAAACTTAACTTTAAAACTAGCACTAGACCTAAACTTAATTCTAAATATAGCCATAATTCTAGCCCTAGCCCAAACAATAACCATTTACCTAACACAAAGACTAACCCTACCCCTAGAGGTAAACCTGGATCTAATTCTGGCCCTAATACTAAATCCAATACTAACCTGAACATTGACCCTTACCCTAACATAAACCCTACCTCTAAATCTTATCCTAACCCAAAACCTAACACTAACACAGGATTTATCCATAACCCTAACCCTTAATCTAGCCATAACTATAACCCTAGCTCTTACATTACCCATAGTCCTAATGCTAGCCATAAACCTCACCTAAAACATAGCCCTAAACCTAGCCCTAAGCATACCCTAGCATTAACCTAACCAAACCCTACCCTAACGATTGCCATAGCCCTTATCCCAGCTCAAATTTAACCCTTACCCTAAGCATAACCCTAGCCCTAACCCTAACCTTAACCAAATCTCTAACACTTGCACTAACCCTATCCATTACCCTAAACATAAGCCTAATTCAAATGTTAACAGTAGGCCTAACCCTAACCCTATCCCTTTTATTAACCCTATACATTACTCTAAACCTAAACTGAACCCTAAACCTAACCCTATCCATTACTCTAACCCGAATCCTAACCCTAATGCTAATTCAAGCCCTAACTTTAACCTTAACCCAATCCAACCCTAACCCAGACTCTGACCCTAATAATACACCTAGCTCTAAACCTGACCCCTAACCTAAACCTAACCCTTACATTAGACCTAGCCATAAACCAAACCTTAAATCTATCCCTAATTGTAACCCTAGACCTGATATTAGCCATAGCCCTTATCTTAGCCCTAACTCTAACACAAACACTAGCCCTCATCCTAGCCCTAAACCTATCCTTAATCCTAACCAGAACCCTCATCCTAGCCCTATCCCTAATTTTAACCCTTTCGCTAGCCCTCAACCAAGCTATAAAACCCCATTCTTGCCGGTAAAACTAACCCAACATTAGCCCTAAACATAGGCCTAACTGTAACACTAATCCTAGGGCTAATCCTAGCCCTAATTAAGCCCTAACCTTAACCCTACTTCTAACCTAGCCCTAAGACTAACTCTAACTCTCACTCCTAGCACTATTTCTAGTTCTAACCCTATCCATTACTCTATCCCTCACACTAGCACTAAACTTATCCCTAACCCTAGCCATAGCCCTAACATAGATCTAACTGTAATGCTAAATCTAACCCTAACCTTAAGCCTAAATCTCACCCTACCGCTAGTCCTAACACTCTTGCTAATCCTAAACCAGCCGTAACCCAAGCCCTAGCCCTAAATCAAAACCAAGCCTTGCTCTAACCCTAAAAATACCATATACCAAACCCTACCACTATAACTAGCAATAACCCTAGCTCTAATTCGAGTCATAGGCCTAAAATTCACCCTGATGCAACTCTTATCCAAACACTAAACCTAGCTCTATATATCACCCTAAATCTAAAGTTAATACTAACACAAGACCGAGCCCAAATCCTAACCCTAATACTCACCCTAATCTTAACCCTAGTTCTTACATTGGAAATAGCCCTAACCCTAACACAAAATAGCCCTAAACCTAGCCCTAACTAGATTTAACCGTAACTCTAGCCCTAAACCAAACCCTATACATAGCCCTAACCCTAGCTCTAACAGAATCCCTTACACTAAGCCAAAACCTATCCATAAAGTTAAACCTAGTCCTAATCCTAATATTTAGCCTAAACCAAACACTAACCCTATTACTAGTCCTAACCTAGCCATTGTTCTAGCTCTAACCCTAACCCAAAACCTAACTCTAAACTACACCCTTATTCTGACCCTAACACTAATTATAGGTCTAAATGTGAACCTAACCCTAAACTGAAGCCTGAAACAAGCCCTACCATTAACCTTATACCTAAACCTAACTGTAACACTAGTCCTAGACCTAAACATAATCCTAAATCTAGCTAGACCTAGCCATAGCCTTAACCCTAAAACTAGCCCTAATTAGAACCATAGATCTTACATTAGCCATAGCACTAACCCTAGGCCTAAACCTAACACAAAACCTAACCCTAATCCGAGGCCTAAACCTATCCTAAGCATAACCCTCACCCTAACCCTAGTCCTAACCATAACCCTAACCCACACCTTAGTCCTAAACCTAGCTCAAAGCCTAACTGTTAGCCTAAACATAACCCTAGGAGTATCCCTAACCATAACCATATCCCTAGCCCTAATCCTACCCCTAAACTTAGCCCTAATCATAACCCTAACCTTATCCATAGCCCTAACCTAATTCTATCCCTCACCCTCCCACTAAACCTAGCTGCAAAACCATCCCTTACCCTAAACTTAATCCTAACCCTAACCCTAATGCTAGACCTAAGCAGAACAAAAACCCTAGCCTTAATCCTAGCCCTAATTTAACCCTATCCCTAATTCTAATGCTAACCATAGACCTAAGACTAACTCTAACACTCACACTACCCTTTCCCTAGTTCTAAATATTTCCCTTAAGTTAACCCTAACCCTAGCCCTAAACATAGCCAAAAATGTAGCCATAACCATTGCCTAATCTTTATTTCTAGTCCTAAACCTAGATATAACTCTAATTCTAACTCTAACTCTAACTCTAACACTAACACTAAGCCTAAGCCTAACATTAACACTAGCACTAACCCTAACACTAATCATGAAACTAACCCTAACCCTAAACCTAGCAGTAAAACAAAATGGAGTAATAGCCCTAACACTAAACCTTAACTTAAACCAAACCCTAGCACTACACCTATATCTAACCCTAGCACTAATTCGAGTCCTAACCTTAACTTTAATACTAACCCTGACTCTGACTCATATTTTCATACTCACCCTAGCTCTAAACACCACCCTAACCTTGAAACAAACCCTTAACAGTATTCCCAGCCTTATTTTCAGTCCTAACCCTAACCCTAAACCTAACCCTGACCCTGACTATTAACCTAACACTAAGACTAGCTCTAAATATCACCCTAACCTTAGAACTAATTAACACTAGAGTTTACCACCTAATCATAATCCATAATTTAACCCTAATTGTAAACCTAGTTATTACATTAGCCATTGCTCTAAACCTAGCCCTAATCCTAACACAAAAACTAGCCCTAAACCAAGCCCTAAACCTAGCTTTAACACTAACTTTTGCCCTAACCCTAGCCCTAATCCTAGCTCTAACCCTATCCCTTACCTTAAGCCAAACCCTAACCCTAAAGCTAACCCTAATCCTTAACCTAACACAAATCCTTACCCTACTAGTCCTAACCCTAGCCCTTAATCTAGCTCTCACCATAACCCAAACTGTTACCCTAACCCTCACCCTTATTCTGACCCTAACACTAATCGTAGGTCTAAACCTGAACCTAACCTTAAACCGAACCCTAACAGTAGCCCTTTCAGTAACCTTATAACTAAACCTAACCCTAACAATAGCCCTAGACCTAAACCTAATCCTAAATCTATCTATAACTCGAACCATAGAACTATAGAAAAACCTAGACATAGCCCTAACAATAACCCTTAGCCTAAGCCAAACACTAACTCTTCCCCTTGACCTAATCCTAGTCTTTAATTCTAACCATAGCCCTAACCTGATCACTGACCTTGACACTAACAGTAACCATAGATCTAAACACAACCACAACCCTAAACCTAACCCTAAAACTATACCTAGCCCTAATATTAACCCTAAAACTAACCAGTTTCATAACAAGTTCTTACATTAGCTGTAGCCCTAACCTATCACAAAACATAGAACTAATCCAAGGCCTTCCCTAGCTTTAAACCCTAAAGCTAATCCTAATCCTAACCATAGCCCTAACCCTAACCCGAAGCCTAAACCTAGACCTAATCCTTAGCATAACCCTAGCCTTAACCCTAGCTCTAACCTATCCATTACTTTAATGATAACCCTAACCCTTATGCTAACCCTAGGGAAAATCCCAATCCTATCCCTAGCCCTAACCCTATCCAGTAACCTACACTTAACCTGAACCCTCAACCTAAAACTATCATTAACCTATCCTTAACAATAATGCTAATTCGAGCCTTAAACCTAAACCTTAACTTAACAAAAACCCTAAAACCTGACCCTAACTCTAATAATACCCCTAGCTGTAAACCTGACCCTAACCATTAACCTAACCCTTAAAATAGACCTAGCTATAAACCAAAACCAAACTATCCATAACTGTAACCTTAGACCTGACTTTTGCCCTAGCTCGAATCCTAGTCATAACCCTAACACAAACCTAAACCTAACACAAACTTAGCACACATCCTAGCCATAAACTTCACCTTAATCATAAACCTAACCCTAACCCTAATTCTAACCCTCACCCTAGCCATAAAACTAGCTATAATCCCAAACATTACCCTAAACCTAACCCTAACCCTAAACCTGACACTAACCCTAGCCCTAACCCTAGGCCTAACCCTAACACTAACCCTTGCCCTAACACTAACTCTAACTCTCGCCCTAGCCTTATACTGAGTTCTAACCCAATCCCTTACCATCACCCTAAACCTAGCCCTAAACTTAGCCTTAACCCTAGCACTATCCTTAGCCCTAGCTCAAACCCTAGATCTAAAACTAACTCTAAATCTAACCCTAAACGTAAGCCTAAACCTCACACTAACACTAGCCCTAACCCTAACACTAATCCTTAATTAGCCCTAACCCTACCAATAGCCCTAAAACAAAACCAAGTGATAGCCCTAACCCTAACCCTTAACGTAAAACAGAAAACCTTAACCTTACACCAAGCCCTACACCTATCTCTAATTTTAGTCCTAAGTCTAAGCTGAAAAGTAATCTGGACACTGACTCTGACCCTAACACTAACTCTAGCTCAAAATATTGTCATAACCATAAACCTAAACTTAACATTAGACCTAGCCCTAACCCTAACCATATAACTAGCTCTAATCATAACCCTACTTCATACATTACACGTAGCCTGAACCCTACCCCTAACCTGAGGAAATTCCCCAAAGCGAAAATGGCTCTGGCAGCTGCTGGGAATCCTCAGTTTCCCTTTTACTTACAGGATTAGCTCCTTTGGATAGATCCAATCCCAGGCAATCTGGCATATCTCCTAACTTTCCAGTACAGTCAGTTTTTATCTGCCTTAGGTATTGAAGGGGGAAGGGGATATTTACTTTGATCGGCCCAAATTTTTCTCTTGATTCTTTTTCCTCAGTGAGTCCAAGATTTTTTCTCTTCATGGCAGATATCATAGCTAAGTCTACTTTACACTGTTGGCATAATTTAGGATTTTCCCTTAGAGCAAAGAAAATCTGAACATACAGCACATCACACCATTTCCTTTTTTGTAAATTTTATCAAACTGTAAAATTGTATTAAAATTGATATTTCCCTCTGGTGGCCAGGTTTCTCCATCAGAGTTTGTATTGAGGCCAGGCCAAGAAAATGAGGTGCTTTTTCTTGAGCGTCTGAGGTTCAAATTTATCCCAACTTTTCAATACACAGGCTAGTGGTGCACCTGGCGTATTGGAGAGAGAGAGGCTCCCATCTGAGTGAGAAGAAAACAGGACTCAGGCGCCCAAGCCGCGCCAGAGAAAACTTGTTCTCATTAAGGACGTCTCCCTAAGTTTGAGCTTCCTAAAAGGTCCAGAAAACCCGTCTCTCACTTTGCTTTGCTAAGGGGTTTCTGGTCCCCTTTAGCAAAGTGCTAGGGTCTCAGTTTGCCCTGTGCCAGAGACCCTGGGAGGATTCAGACTTAAGGGCATTACTGCTTATCCTCCCGGCCACTAAAAACCCATTGCAAAAGAGAATCATGTGCTCTTTCATTGCCTTTGCTCTGTAGACTAAAGGAGCCGCCTAAGTGTTAAGGGATATCTACTGGTTGTAAGGTAGCAGATTACCAGAGGAGTTGATTCTAAAAATGCCTCTCTAGCAGCTTAGGGAACACAACACATTTTAAACATTGGGGCAGTAAAACAGACTAGTTAAAGTTACCTATGCATCTTAGGGAACCTGGGCAGATTTTGCTAATTATCCCATGCCTTTCTCTCAGTCCTACAACCTGAATTGCTAACATTTCTGACCTGCGAAGGAAGGGAGCATCCAGGAGGAATGGATGTGAGGTTGGGAGTGTTGCATGGGCGCCTGACCATCAGTTCTCTATATATCACCTTTTATGAAACTAATGACTATATTCCAAGTAATAATTGAAGCCAACATCTGAAGATATAGAATCTAAGTATAAATGTATTTATAATGGTTAGGTGTTTAGGGAATAGACCAAGAAGGGGAATAGCTGGGTCAAATGGTGGCTCCATTCCCAGCTTTCCAAGAAATCTCAATACTGCTTTCCAAATTGGCTGCACCAATCTGCAGTCCCACCAGCAATGTACAAGTGTACCCTTTTCCCCACATCCTCGCCAGCACTTGTTGTTGTTTGACTTCCTAATGGCTGCCAATCTTACTGGAGTGAGATGGTATCTTAGGGTGGTTTTGATTTGCATTTCTCTGACTGCTAGAGATGGTGAGCATTTTTTCATGTACTTGTTGATTGACTGTATGTCCTCCTCTGAGAAGTGTCTGTTCAGGTCCTTGGCCCATTTGTTGATTGGGTTGTTTGTTCTCTTATTGTCTAATTTTTTGAGTTCTTTGTATACTCTGGATATTAGGGCTCTATCGAAAGTGTGAGGAGTAAAGATTTGTTCCCAGGGTGTATGCTCCCTATTTACCTCTCTTATTGTTTCTTTTGCTGAGAAAAAACTTTTTTAGTTTGAGTAAGTCCCATTTGTTGATTCTATTAATTAACTTTTGTGCTATGGGTGTCCTATTGAGGAATTTGGAGCCAGACCCCACCGACTGTAGATCGTAGCCAACTTTTTCTTCTATCAGACGGCGTGTCTCTGATTTGATTTCAAGCTCCTTGATCCATTTTGAATTCACTTTTGTGCATGGCGAGAGAAAGGGATTCAGTTTCATTTTGTTGCATATGGATTTCCAGTTTTCCCAGCACCATTTGTTGAAGATGCTATCCTTCCTCCATTGCATGCTTTTAGCCCCTTTATCAAATATAAGATAGTTTTAGTTTTGTGGATTGGTTTCTGTGTCCTCTATTCTGTACCATTGGTCCACCTGCCTGTTTTGGTACCAGTACCATGCTGTTTTTGTTACTATTGCTCTGTAGTATAGTTTGAAGTCTGGTATCGCTATACCGCCTGATTCACACTTCCTGCTTAGCATTGTTTTTGCTATTCTGGGTCTTTTATTTTTCCATATAAATTTCATGATAGCTTTCTCTATTTCTACAAGAAATGTCCTTGGGATTTTGATTGGCACTGCATTAAACCTTTTATTTTTAACTGGGTAGCCTGAGAAGATTTCACTAGGTGTACCAGTGCAGTAACTTGGGCAAGGATAGTAAATTATGATATGGTATCTGTTCCCCACAGTGTGTAAGATTTAGGAAAAAAAATGTTGAATTGGAACATTGGTCTGGCTTATTTACATAACATTGAATAGCAACAGTCTTAAATTTTTAAAGCTTAATTTTGGATATACATGGTAGTGTGTGGTTCTTTTTTAAGATTTTTTTTTCAGGTGATTTAATGTAACTTAATACTACTTTAGGAACTTCAGAACAAAGGAAGTAGCTTAATGATCCTGAAGGAATTTCTTCTGATGGTGGCTTTTATATTATCAAGAAAGATCCTATTTTCAGTTTTGTGTGAGCAAGTTTTTCTAGTGTAGGAAAATGTAAAGGTATGAAATTTTGTAAATTGTATCTTAAACTTGTATCATAATTTTCAACATCCTAACCTGAAAATTGTGACTTATGGTTAAAATGCCTTAGGCATGAGGTTTCTGCTCAGAATTCCAGTTTTCCCAGTTCCTTCCAGACCTCAGCCAGGACTTAAGTTGATATGCAAATAGGAGAAGCCTGGAGCACTCAGTAGGAGACAGATCTGAGGCCCAAGAAAAAAAAAAGAGTAAAAGTGTCTTTTTATGGGCACTCAAACTAGATTAAACCAAAGAGTAAGTTGTATGGCATTTACTAATTACTGGCCGGTCAATTTTTTCTAGGACTTTTTTTTTTTTTTAGATTCTGTATTTTTTTTTTTGAGCTCATGATTTTGATCCTACAGACAAGTGAATGTTTTTCTGATAAGTTCTATTTTTGATCAACTGGAGTTTTTTTTTTTTTTTTTTTTTTTTTTTTAACATTGCAATGAAATTTCACCTGAGAAAGCTACAAGGCCTTTACTATTGTGTTGTGTTACACTTGTGTTACATGTTGTATGTCGGTATGTCTGTATGTGTGTATGTCCATATATCATGCAGTGATATGACAATTGACAGATGAGGAGCACTCATAAAAAATTAAAAAAAAATGGATCCAAATATCTTTGATTCACGTGATTCAAATGGTTCAATTTAAATTGGGTAAACAGATGAAAGTAAAGATGTCTTTAAAATTAAGCTTATAAGTTTTTCTAGATGTTCAAAAAGGCCCTAATAAAATGTTAAATCTGCTTAAATTCAAAAAATTTACAAGTATTGTTTCAAAATGTGAACAGAAGGAGGTTAACAGATAAAAAAGAGAAACTAGAATGTTCTAGATATGGATTTAAAAGAGGGAAAATGTGTTTCTGGATAAGAGTCTATATGATTAAGAGGGTTTAAGTAAATGATATAAAAAAGGTCTGTGTAAGTTGCTTATAAGTGTAAGTTTTTGAGCAAGTAATTTTAAAGAAATTAAACAGCTTGTCAAACAAGTGCTGTTGTTTTAGATAATTGTGCTATGTTATTTCTTTAAAAGCTAAACTTGGTTAATATAAAAACATCGATGTAATTGTGGTGTTAATGTGTCCATATCTTCCAGGTATACAAGTCTGTAAGGTAGAAGCTTTAGAAAGAGCAATATATCAAGCTGGTGTTCTAAAATTGTATGGTAATTTTATATTTAAAAAGAAAAAACATGTTGATTTATTTATATCATTTGTGTTCTATAACTGGACTTGTTATCCATAAGATATGTAAAGTTCTATGTTACTTTTTGCACTGAGATACAATTTAAATGTATTTTTAAGTTAGTGAGAACCTAATCTGTGTGAAGGTTTTATTGCAAAACACAAAATTACATTACTACCTTTCTACAAAAGGTTAAAAGCTTTCAGCTTTTCTTTAATTCATGTTTTAGGTGTGATATTATATTGTGTTAGCTAATATTCATGTGAACTTGAGCAACAATTTATGAAGGCTTTGTAAAATGATGTTTAAAAAGCAAAGATCAGTTTCAGAACTACAGTACTTAAGATTTATGAAGAGCCCTGCCTTACTTGAGATAAGGCTCTGTCCCATTTCACTACATGTGAAAGTGACTATGGAAGAAGTAGGCCAGATTTCAGTACATTTAAAGTTGTGTCCAAAAGTTGGTTTTTGTCAAGATTACCAGGATCTCAAACAAGGGATTATAATGTATAACTCTGCCAAAATTCAAGGTAGCTATTACATGAACTAAATATGTTTTTACTCTTGATAATTTTATTTTGTAGTTTTCTTATAAATGATTTAAGATTGCCTGTTAATGTTTTGCAGAGGTACTGCTTTAAGAACACACAACCTGGGTTAATTTAAGATAAGGAGTTATCACCTACAGGAGAGAGAGATAGACATTAAAGCCCAGTACTCTTAGTATAAGGCTGTTGAAACTTATTTGCTGGATGTTTAAGATTAAGTTTTAAAATTAAAGTTAAATTAAAAAGGCCAAGAAAACCAATATTTGGCTCTTGACCTCTAAGTCAGTCTGAATCAGGGAATAGGGGACTTCTCCAAAGAGCTTTGCAACTCTAGGCCACATAACCTCCCAATCAGGGAGATTAATGAGACCAGTGGAGGACAGAAAGCCAATCAGTGCATTTGCTGTGAAGAGGAGGGTCATCAGAAAAGGGAGACATCCCTGATGCTTCCAAGGGAAGCCACATTTTCAAGCAAGGCCTGGACCCATCCTAGCGCAATGGCACTAGCAGAACTGAGAAGCTGCAGTGAAGTTCCCCGAGGCCTCCCAGGGAAGCTCAGCTGATTGTTAACAATAGATAAAAACAAAAGTCAGTTTGACTTGCTTCATCTTAAACACTTAGCAAAGACAGTCAAAGCCAAAGAACAGCTGTTCCTGGACATTTTAAATAATAATAATAGTTAAATGTAACTTCCAAAAATAAGTAAACTGGAGGCTACAAAAGAGATTCTCAGACAGGAATGCCTGATAACTATCAAAAGGAACTGCCAGAGTAGTTTTTTTAGTTTAAGGCCTTTATTTCTAACCTACACAGGTAGGCTTAGTGTTTGCAAGTATGGTTATCCAGCCCTAAGTAACAGAATTAAAGATTTCTCTATTAGACACAGAGGTCATACTAGTAAAAGGATTTTGCAAGATCAGATGACATTAAATTATTAAACTATATCTTAAGGGAAAGAACCTCTGTAACCCTAAAAGTTAAATGTTGTGTTTACATCCCTGACATTTCTGGCAATGTGACAAATGTCCTTAAAGATTTACATGCTCATGTAGAAGCCATGTCCTCAGCAACTTTGTCATGGAAACAATATCTTAGGTCCTGGTTCTTGGTACTTCCTGGTGGAAAACATTGTTAGTCTTTGTCTTTGCCATCATACTCATTGGCATATTCCTGTGCTATGGCATTTATTGCTGCATCAATATGGTTCCAGTACTAATGAATTCTTGTTTATCTTATAGACCATCCATCACTCAAATGGCCCTTCATCCTATTACTTCTCAATCAGACTTCTATCATGGACCACTCGATGGACCCGGTTTTTAAAGGGGGACTCCAAACTGCTTGCCCCACACCGTCCCTTTTCAGCCTGAAGAAGCCAGAAAGATCTTCTTCTCCCCCCTTCCTTACAGCAGTAAGAAGTTCCCAACGTAGAGGGGGGAATGAAGCCAGATTTAAAGTTAGGTAGTCAGTGTAGTTAGATAAACCGGGTGTAATATCGAGTGAAATCTAAAATGGAGAGCGTGCAGAGAATGACTCAGGGAAAACACAGGAAATCTCATGGAATGTTAATGAAGTCCAGAAAAGGCCCTAGGCCAAAGTCCATCCCAAAGAAGTGTTAATGAAGTCCTTCCTGCTCAGACTACTGCTTTGGCCCACCTGTGTCCCAACCCTCGGGCCTTCCCACCTACATTCCATCACTGAAAGAAAATATAAAATGGAGAGACAACCCCAATTCCATGGATTCCACCTCTTGGGTCCCCTTCTTCCTCCAGGAGAAGTCTTTTCTGTTGTCCTTTAATAAACTTCTAATTTCTACTATGAACTTGCCTCGGCGTGCTTCTTTGGTGTTATTCTTCAACATTGGGGAAGCAAGTACTCGTCACCGGTCAACAGTGGTAACA
>NW_026692717.1:0-19052 GCF_021218885.2 Marmota monax | reverse complement strand
TAAGGGATAGGGTTTGTGTTAGGGTAAGGGCTAGGATTATGGCTAGGGTTAATATCACGTCTAGGGTTAAGGTTAGGAATAGTTTTAGGGTTAGTTTTATGGCTAGGTCTAGTGTAAGGTTTAGGTAGGGTAAGAGTCAGGTTTATAGCTAGGGGAATTATTAGGGTCACGGTTACTATTAGGGTTTGGTTTACGTTTGAGATTAGGGTTAGGGATCAAATTAGCATTCGGATTAGGGATAGTGTAATAATTGGATTAGGTATAGTGTTCAGGGTAGGTTAGGCTAATTGAAAGGTTTGTGGATAGTGATAGGGCTAGGGTTAAGCCTAGGGTTAGAATTATGGTAAGGGTTATGTTTAGGGTAATGGATACAGTTAGAGTTAAAGTTAGGGCTAGGGTTATAGTTAAAATTAGGTCTTGTGCTAGGGTTAAGGTGAGGGTTAGAACTAGGATTAGGTTTAGGGTTTTGTTTAGCATAAGGGTTAGGTTCTGAGCTATGGTTATTGCTAGGCGGAGAGTTCGTTTTAGAATTAGGTCTAGGGATAGGATTATGATAACTTTGGGGTTAGGGTTGGTATTAGGGTTAGACCTAGGTTTAGTGTTAGGGTCAGAATAAGGATCAGGTTTAGGGTTAGGGTTTGGGATTGTGTTAGAGCTAAAACAAAGGCTAGGTTTAGGACTATTAAAAGGGTTAGGGTTTTTGGTTAGTTTAAAGACTAGAGATAGGTCTAGGGTTACTCTTCAGTTTAGGATTTTGCTTAGGGTAAGGGATTGATTGAGACCTAGGATTAGGGCTAAGGTTAGTGTTAGAGTTAGAGTTAAAGCTAGGTTTAGGGCTCGGTTTAGGGCTAGATTTGTATTAGGGTTAGGGCTAGGATTAGGGCAATGGCTAATGTAAGAACTAGTGTTTCCATTAGGGTTAGTTTTAGGGTTAGGGTTAGGTGTAGTTTGAGTGTTAGTGTTAGGTTTAATCTTAAGGTGATATTTATAGCTACGATTCTTGTTAGGATAGGATTCAGTGTCAGGGTTAGTTTTAGGGTTAGCGTTAAGTGTCAAATTAGGGCTATTGTTAATGTTATTATTCAGCTTGAGTAGGGCAGTGTTTATATCTAGGGTGAGTGTTAGCATATGAGTCAATGTCAGGGTTTATTTTAAGGTCTGGCTTAGGACTCAAATTAGGGCTAGGTTTATGTCTAAGTGTAGTGTTAGTTTTTGGTTTAAGTTAAGGTTTAAGGTTAAGACTATCTGTTTTGGTTTACTGCTAGGATTGAGTTAGGGCTAGTTTTACTATTATCATTAGTGTTAGGGCTAGTGTTATAGGCTTTGGGTTAGGTTTAAGGTTAGATTTAGACTTTTGATTAGGGATTGGACTAACTTTCAGGCAACTCTTAGGGCTAGTGTTAGTTTTATGGTAGCAGGTAGGGATAAAACTAGGGCTAGGGCTAAGGCAAGAATTAGAGTTGGTCTTAGGGCTAGGGTTAGGATAGGGTTAGAGATAGAGCTAAATTAGGGCTAGGATTAGGGCTAGGTTTTGTGTTTAGCTGAAGCCTATGGTTAGGGTTAGGGTTAGGTTTAAATTTGGGGTAAGAGATGACATTATAGGTAGATTTAGAGGTAGGGTGAGGTTTAGATTTAGGGTTAGGTATAGGGCTAGAGATAGGGTTATGGTTAAGGCCAGGTTTAGGACAAGAATGAGGGTTAGGTGTGTTTATAGGGGTAGGTCTAGGATTAGGGCCAGGGCTAATTTCAGGTCCAGAATTATGGTTAAAGATAATTTTAGGTTTAGGTTTATGGCTAAGTCTAGGCTAAGGTTTAGGTGTTGGGTTATGGTCTAGTTTAGAGCTAGGGGTATTATTAGCGTCAAGGTCTGAGTTAAAGTTTGAGGTAGGTTAAGGTTTCAATTTTGGGCTTGAATTAGTTTTAGGATTAGCATTATTTTAATGTTAGGGTTAGGTATAGGATTCTGTTTAGGTTTAGGCTAATGGAACAATAACGAATCAGGATAGGGTTAGATTTGTGCTTAGGGTCATCATTAAGGTTTGGGTTATCGTTATGTTAATGGATAGAGTTAGAGATCAGTTTAAGGCTAAAGTTATGGTTACAATTAGGACTAGTGTTAGGGTTAGGTTAGGTTTAAAGCTAGGGTTAGGTCTCTGATTATGGCTAGGTTTGGGGTTATGTTGGATCTAGGGTTAGGGTTAGAGCTAATGTAAGTACTAGGTTTAAGCTTATGGCTAGTTTTAGGGTTTGAGTGCTAGGTTTAGTGTTAGGGTTAGGTTTACAGATATGGTGATGTTTAGAGGTAGAAGTGTTAGGATCAGTGTCAGGTTCAGGGTTAGTTTTAGGGTTTGGCTTCCAACTCAAATAAGTCTAAGTTTACATCTAGGTGTAAGGTTAGGGTTTGGTTTAGGTTAATGTTTAGGGTTAGAACTATGGCTCAGTTTTGTTTTAGGGCTAGGGCTAGCATTAGGTCTCATTTTAGGATTAGTGTTATGGTTTGGGCTAGTGTTAGGTTTAGACTTAGGCTTTGGGTTCAGGCTTATTTTAGAGTTAATTTTTGCCTAATGTTATTGCTAGGGATAAGTATTGAGAAAGGATTAGCACTAGGGTTAGTGCTAGTGTTAGGTTTATGGTAAGGGATAGGATTAGAATGAGTGATAGGGCTAGTATCAGAGAGTTAGTCTTAGGGCTAAGGTTAGGGTTAGGTTTACGAATAGGGCTAAATTACGGCTAGGGTTATGTTAGGGCTGGGGTTAAGGTTAGTTTTAAGATTAGGCTTATGCATCAAGTTAGGGTTAGATTTAGAGTTAGATTTTGATCTAGGGTTAGTGCTAGGCCTAAGGATAAGGCAAGGGTTGGCACTAGGTTTAGGGTTAGAGTTAGGGTTTAACTTAGGCTAAGGGATGTGGTTATAGCTAGACTTAGGGCAAGGGCAAGGGTTACTATCAGGGTTAAAAATAGGGTTAGAGTTATGATTAAGTCTAGGTTTAGGGCTAAGATGAAGACTAGGATTTGTTTTAGGGTTAAGGATAGTCTATTAGGGCTATGATTAATTTTAGGTCTTGGGTTACAGTTAGGAATAAATTTAGTGTTAGGTTTATGGCTTGGTCCAGTGTAAGGGTTAGGTTTTGGTTAGGGTCAGATTTAGATCTAGGGTTATTTTTAGAATCAGGGTCAGGATTAGTGTTTGGGTTAAGTTAGTGATTAGGTGCGGGGGGCTCAAATTAGTGTTAGATTTAGGGTTAGTGTAATATATATGGTTAGGGTTAGGCCTCGTGTTATCAGAAGGGTTAGGGTTATTGTTAGGGTAATGTATAGGGTTAGCCCTAAGGTTAAGGCTAGAGTTATGTATAAGATTAGGGCTAATGTTTGGGTTAGGGTTAGGTTTATGTTTAGGGTTAAAGTTAGATTTAGGACTAAGATTAAGGCTAGGTTTTGGGTTAGGTTAGGGTTAGGGTTAAGGCTACCACTAATGTATGAATTAGGTTTATGACTACAGCTAGTTATAGGTTTAGAGTTAGATCTAGGTCTAGTGTTAAGGTTAGGTTTATGGTGATGATGATGTTTAGAGCCAGGTTTAGTGTTCGGGTCAGTGTCAGGGTCAGGGTTAGTTTTCGGGTTAGGGTTAGACTATAATTAGTGATAAGATTAGGGCTAGGTGTAGTGTTATGATTTGTTTTTGGTTAAGGGTTAAGGTTAGGGCTATGACTTGGTTTTGTTTTATGGCTAGGGTTAGGGTTAGTGCTAGTTTTATGATTAGTCTTAGGGTTAGGGCTATTATAAGTGTGAGATTTAGGCTTAGGTTAAGGATTAGGGATAAGAGTAGAGTTATGGATAGGTTTAGACATAGGGTTAGGCTTAAGTTTAGAGTTAGGTTTAGATCTAGTTTTTGTGATAGTGCTAATTATAGGTCTAGGGTAGGGCTACGTTTAGGGCTAGGTATATGGTGATGGTAAGGGATAAGGTTACAACTAGGTATAGGGTTAGTGTGAGAGTTGGAGTTAGTCTTAGGACTAGGGTTAGGGTTAGGGATAGGGCTAATTAGGGCTTGGTTTAGGGCTAGGGTTAGCATTAGGGTTAGGCCTAGGGTTATGGCTAGGTTTAGTGTTAGGTTTAGCATTAGGTTAGTTTTAGGGTAAAGGATGGCAATATAGCTAGTGCTAGGACTAGGATGAAAATTAGGGTTAAGGTTAGGGTTATGGTTATGATTAAGGTGAGATTCCTTGCTAGGATGTGCCGTAAGTTTTGTATTAGGTTTAGGGCTAGATTAGAGCTAGATCTAATGTCATGTCTAGGGTACTGTTAGGGTGAGTTTTAGGGTTAGGTTTATGGCTAGGTTTATTTTAAAATTTAGGTTTCTTGTTATGGTCAGGTTTAGAGCTATTGGTATTATTAGAGTCATGGTTAAGTTTAGAGTTGGGGTTAGGTTAAGGTTTAGGTTTAGGGTTCAAATTAGTCTTATATTTAGGGATTCAGTAAGGACACAGTTAGATTTACGGTTCAGGTTAGGTTTAGGTTATAGATAGGATTAAGGCTAGTGCTATGATTAGGTTTCAGCCTAGGGTTAGCATAAGGATTATAGTTATCTTAGGGTAATGAATAGGGTTAAAGTTAGGGTTAGGGCTAGTGTTATGGTTAGGATTAGGTCTAGGTTTAGGCTTAGGTTTATATTTAGGTCCAGGGTTATTGTTAAGAATAGCTTTAGATTTAATGCTAAGGTAGGGCTTGGATTAGGGCAAGGTTTTGTGATAGGATAGAGCTATGGCTAATGTAAGAAATAGTGGAATGATTAAACTAGTTTTATGGTTAATGTTAGGGCTAGATGTAGTTTCAGGGTTAGTTTTAGGGTTAGGGTGAAGTTTAGAGCTAGGGTTAGTGTTAGAGTCAAGGACAGTGTTCAGGTATGGTAATGGTTAGGGTTAATGGCGAATTAGGACTCAGGTGAGATCTAGAGGTAGGGTTAGAGTTTGGGTTAGGTTAAGGGTTATTGTTAAGGCTAGGTCTAGTTTGTCTTTAGGTCTAGACCTATAGTTATGGCTAGATTTCGGATTCGGTTAGGTCTAGTGCTAGTGTTAGGGTTAGGTTTAGGTGTAAGGTTACCAGTAGGGCTAGTGTTAACGTTCAGTTTAGGGTGAGGTTTTGATTTAGAGCGAAGATTATTGTTAGAGTCAGAATAATGGTCAGGGATAGGGTTAGGGTTCGGTTTATGGTTATATATAGAATGAAGGCTAAGGTTAGAACTAGTTATAGATTTAGGTTTTGGTTAGGCTAAGGATTAGTGCTAAGAATACGGTTAATATTAGAGTGAGGGTTTGGCTTAGGGTAAGCAATAGGATTTGAGCTAAGGTTAGGACTAGGGTTAGAGTTAGGTTTATGGTTAAAGCTGGTGTTAGGACTTGGATTAGGACTAATTTTGTATTACGTTTAGGGCTAGTGTTATGGTTATGGGTATTGTAAGAAATAGGGTTACGATTAAGGTTAGTTTTATGGTTAAGTTTGGGGCTAGGCCTATTGTTAGGGTTAGGTTTAAGGTTAGGGTGATGTTTAGAGCTAGGTTTAAGGTTTGGATTTGATTCAGGGTCATGGTTAGGTTTAGGGTTAAGTTTAGGTTGCAAATTAGGGCTAGGGTTAGAGCTGGTGTAGTGTTAGGGTTTGGCCTAGGTTAAGGGTTAGTGTGAGGCATATGGCTCAGTTTTTTTTAGGGCTAGGGCTAGGGTTAGGGCTACCTTTAGGAATAGCATTAGGGTTAGATCTAATTTTAGGGTTAGGCTGAGGACTCAGTTTAGGGTTAGTTTTAGAGATAGGTTAGTGCTAGGGCTAAGGATTATGAATAGGATTAGGGCTTGGGTTAGGGTTATGGTAAAGGATAGAGTTAGTTTTAAAGATAGGTTTTGATCTAGAATTCTGTGCTAGGACAAGGGTTATGACTAGGGTTAGGGCTTGTGTTAGGGTTACGGTAAGGTGTAGGGTTAGAATAGGGATAGGTCTTGTGTGAGAATTATAGTTTATCTTAATTCTAGTGTAAGAGTTAGGGTTAGGAATAGGTCTATATTATGGCTAGGATTAGGGCTAGGTTTAATATTAGGTTTAGGGCTAGATTTAGGGTTATGATTAGGGCTAGGGCTAGGGTTAGGGTTAGTGTAAGGGTTAGGGTTTAAGCTACGGTTAGGGCTAGGGGGAGTGTTAGGTTTAGTGTTAGGTCTAGATTAGTGTTATGGTTATGACTATGGTTAGGGTTGGAGTTAGGGCTAGGGTTTTCTTTAGGGTTAGGGCTAGTTTTAGAGTAATGCATTGGATTAGATGTAAGATTAGGTTTAGGGTTAAGTTTAGATTATGGTTAAATTTAGGTTCAGGGGTAGGTTTAGTTTTTATTTTTGGTATGGTTTAGGGTTAAGTTTATGGCAAGGGCTAAAGTTATTATTAGGGTTAGGGTTAGGGTAATGTTAGGTTTAGAGCTAGGGTTAGTACTAGGTTTAAGTTCAGGATTAGGGCTAGGGTTAGTTTTATGTTTACAAATAGGCCTACATTTAGTTTAGGCTAAGGGTTAGACTTTGAGCTATGGTTATGTCTAAGGCGAGGGTTTGTGTTAGGGCTACATTTAGGATTATGGTTATTTTTAGGGTAGGTTTAGGTCTCAGAATAGTGCTAGGTTTTGTGTTAGGTTTAGGCCCAGGGTTAAGGCTATGTGTAATGTAAGATCTAGGGTTCTGATTAGAGCTAATTTTAGGCTTAGGGTTATGGCTATGTCTAGTGTTAGTTTTAGGTTTTGGGTTAGGTTCAGGTTTAGAGGTAGGTTTAGTGTTAGTGATAAGGTCAGTGTTCGGGTTAGAGTTAGGTTTAGGGTGAAAGCCAGAATTAGGACTAGGTTTAGGTCTAGGGATAGGGTTAGTGTTCACTTTAGGTTAAGGATTATGTTAGGGCTAGGGCTCAGGGATTTTTTAGGTATAGGTCTAGAATTATGGCTATATTGAGGTTTAGGTTTAGGTCTAGTGCTACTGTTAGGCTTAGCTTTAGGTATAAGTTTACTGGTAGAGCTAGTTTTAGTGTCTGGTTTATGGTTAGGATCAGATTTAGACTGAAGGTTTGTGTTAGGGTCATGATTTGAGTTAGGTTTAGAGCTAGAATGAGGGCTAGGGTTAGGATTAGTAATAGGTTTAGGGTTTGGATTAGGCTATGGGTTAGAAATAAGACTAAGTTTATCATTATGGGTATGGTTTTGCTTAGGGTAAGTTACATAGTTAGAGGAAAGTTTAGGGATAGCATTAAAGTTAGGTTTACATCTAGGTTTAAGACTCAGACTAGGGCTAGTGTTTCTGTTAGGATTAGGGAGTATCAAAGAAATCTGACCAAATAATTTGGGGAGGTAGATCAGTACATGTATATTTCCCTGTTATCTCCAACAGTTCTTTTGGATAAAGATGTTTTTGCATGCTTCAGCTTTGGGAAACTTTCACAAGGAAGAAACCAGAATGCCCACATAGAACTGATTGAGTGTGTGCAGTTTTAAGCAGCGAGCACCAACCCTGTTTGATTTCAAGTTCCATTTCCATTTACCCATATAGGTCAAAATGAAGGAAACCTTAAAATACAAACTGTTCCTGAGAGAAAACCATTGAAGGGATAGTGTCCAGACCTGGGGAAAATAGTGAGGTTATGTAAAAATAAAATTATGACAAATATCAAATGAATTTGAACAAAAATCACTCTAACACTGTATTTAACCCAACCCTAAACTAATTCTAACCTGTTTAGAGTATCTATGATCATAGAAGTCCCAAACGTGGGGAGCCTAAAGGGACAACTTTACAGATGAATCTTATGCAGTATCAAATAAATTTGATGAAAATTGGGGGAGGTGTTTTAGTACATTCATATTTTCCTGTTTTTTTTTTCCTTGAAGTGCTCATGGATCAATTGTTTTTCATGCTTCAGCTTAAGGTAATTTCACAAAGAAAAAACAAAGACTGCCCACACAGGGCTGATTGAGTGTGTGAAGTTTCATGCAGCTAGCAGCAACACTGTTTGATTTCCAGCTCCAATGCATTCACACCTATAGTCCCTAATTAAGTGAAACCTAAAAATTCAAACTGTTCCTGACATTGAACCACTGAAACTTGAAGTCCCAAACTTGGGGAGCCTACTAAGGCTATGTCAAGGATGAATCCTGTACAGTATCAAATTAATCCAACCAAAAATATTTGAAGCTCTTTCATTACATGGGTATTCTGCTTGCTCCTAATGCACCCAGAGATAAAGCTGTTACTTTCTACTTCATCTTATGACTACTTCCATGGCAAACACCAGATTATGCTCACTGAAAATTGATGGAGTGTGATTATTCAAGCAGCTAGCCAAAACCCTGTTTGATTTCCAGCTTCACTTCATTCACCCCTACATGGAAAAAAAGAAGAGAAACTTGAAAATTGAAACTGTTCCTGAAAGCAAACCCTTTATGTATGAGGCCCAAACATTTTGAGTTTAGTCAAAATAAAAAAAAAAAGATGAATCCTGCAGAGTATTATAGAAATTTGAAAAAAACAAAAGTAACTCTTATCTTAACAATAGGTCTAATCCTGATCCTAACACTAACCCTGACACTAACTTT
Organism: Marmota monax; assembly: GCF_021218885.2. Lineage (NCBI taxonomy): Eukaryota > Metazoa > Chordata > Mammalia > Rodentia > Sciuridae > Marmota > Marmota monax. The sequence goes on along the minus strand of NW_026692717.1, from coordinate 10,447 downwards.
AACCTGTTTAGAGTCCCTTTAATCCCAGAAGTCCCACACTTGCAGAGCCAAGTTGGGTAAGTGAACAGATGAATCTTTCACAATATCAAAGAAGTCTGACGAAATAATTGGGGAGGTAGTTCAGTACATGCATATTTCCCCAATTTCTCCTAAAGTGCTTTCACATAAAGTTGCTTTGCATGCTTCAGTTTAGGGCTACTTTTACAAGGAATAATCCTGAGAATGCCCATAGAAAACTGATTGAGTGTGTGAGGTGTGAAGTAGCTAGCACCAAACCTGTATGATTTCCAGCTCCATTTCCATTTACATGCATAGGTCAAAATGAAATGAAAACTTAAAATACAAACTGTTCAGGAGAGCAAACCCTTGATGTAAGACGTCCAAACCTACACAATATAGTAATGCTAGATCAAAGTTGAATCCTGCCCAGTATCAAAGAAATTTGAACAAAACTAAATCTAACAAAATATTAGCTGTAAATCTAGCCCTAAATTAATAAAAAAATAGAGCCAAACCTGTTTAGAAAACCATTGATCAGAATAGTCCCCAAATAAAGGAGCATAGTGGGGCAAGCTAAGAGATGAATCCTGTGCAGTATCAAAGAAATCTGACCAAATAATTGGGTGAGGTATTTCAGTACATGCATATTTCCCTGTTTTCTCCTAATGTGCTCTTGGATAAATTTTTTTTTTCATGCTTTAGTTTAAGATAAACGTAACCACAACACTGTTCCTAAACCTAACTCTGTCACTAACCTTAATGCTAACACTTACTTTAACTCTAACACTAACCCTAACCCTAAGCCTAAACCTAAAGCTCACCCTAACCCTAACCCTACCACTAACACTAATACAAACCCTAAACCAAACTCTAATCCTAAGCGAAACACTAATCCTTAACCAAACCCTAACTCTTACAGTAAAACTAAACAAACGCTAACCGAAAATTTACACGTAATCCTAACAATAAACATAGCCCTAACCCTAACAAGAACACTGACCTGAACCCTAACTCTAACCCTAACTAAAACCCACACCCTAACCCTAATCCAAACACAAATCCTAACCCTAAACTTAACATAAACCCTAAACCAAACCACAACCCTAACCCTAAATCTTACTTAACCCTAAACCTAACCCATACCCTAACACTAACCCTAAACTTAACACTAAACCTAACACTAACCCTAACCCTAACATGAACCCTAACACTAACCGTAATACTATCCCTAACCCTAACTCTGATCATAAACATAACATTAACACTATATCTAAGATAACAAAAACACTAACACTAACCATAACCCTAAGCCTAATCCTAACACTAGCCCTAACCCTAAACATAACCCTAACACTGATGCCTACCCTAATCGTAACCCTACAATGAACCTTAACCCTAATATGAACCTAACCCTAACACTAACCTTAACTCTAACCCTAACTCTATCACTAACACTATTCCTAATCTTAGCAATAAAACTAAACCTAACTGTAACCCTAACACTAACCCTAACCAACCCTAAACCTAATGTTAACCCTAACAGTAACCCTAATCTAACCCTATCCATATCACTAACCCTAATCCTAACACTAAAACTAACACTAATCCTAACCACAAACTAAAACCTTACCCTAATACTAACCGTAACCATAAACCTAACCCTAACAAAAACCCTAAAACTAACCCTAGCATTAACCGTAACCCTAACCCTAATATTAACACTAAAGCAATCTCCAACCCTAACCCTAAACTTAACTGTAAGCCTGGCCCTAACACTAACCCTAAACCTAAATCTAACTTTAAGTCTAACAGTAACCCTAAACCTAACAGTAACCCTAACCCTAACCTTAAACCTAACATTAACACTAACCCTAAACCTAACCCTAAACCTAACACTAACTGTAACCATAACCCTTAAACAAACCCTAAACCTAATTGTAACCCTAAGCGAAACACTTATCCTAACCCTAAACCTAACCATAGCTGTAACACTAACTGTAATCCTAAGCAAAAATTTACACAAACCTAAGAGTAACCCTAACACAAACGAACACCCTAACCCTAAACTTAACGCAAACACTAATCCTATTTCTAACCCTAACACAAACCCTAAACCAAATCACAACCCTAACCCTATCCTTACCCTAAACCTAACCCTTACCTAACTCTAACCCTAACTATAAAACTAACCCTAACACTAAACCTAACCCTAACCTTAACACTAATCCTAAATCTAACAGTAACCCTAACCCTAACTGTAACACTAACATTAACCCTAGCCCTAAACATCTCTAAAACATGATTAGCACATTCACTGGCAGGAACAAGTTGGGTATGGGTGATTGGTCAGTACAAAAGTGGTATTCATTTGAACTGATTGGTTTAAGCCAAGAGGGGTGTATGTGGTGAACTACAAGATTTCCCAACTTGTTATTAACCAAATAAACTCCTGGAAGGGTTATCTTACATCCCAGGTATTTCCATGTCTCATGCTGATTGGTGGCTACTAGGGGGCTGCTATGGATCCCCACCTAGCCTGACTGAGTCAGGGACACCTGGTGCAGCAGATCTCTCCTGTTATTTGTAGATAAACAACTTAGCAGGGTGGGAATGTGCCTAGGAGTGCTTTGTGGGTTTTTCCAAGGACAAAGGCTTTGTCCCTTCCTTGGACAGCCTTTACTCTGAGATAGAGGCTGGTTTTTCAAACCATGGCCCTTAACCTAACCCTAGCCTAACCTAAAACTTAGACCTGACATTAGCCCTATCCCTATCTTTAATCCTAGTTCTAAGCCTAGACTTAATCCTAACCCTAATTTTAACCCTAGCCCATACCCTAAATTTATCCGTTATCCTAGCACCAAACATAGCTGTAACATCATACCTTACACTTACCCTAATGATAACCCTAAACATAGCCTTAAACCTGGCCTAAATCTCACTAACCCTATACCAAACCGTATCTCTATTACTACTCCTAATCCTAGCCCTCATTCTAGCTCTAACTCTAACTCTAACCATGTCCCTCATTCTGAACATAACACTAAGCTTAGGTCTAAACCTGACACTAACCCCAAAGCAAACACTACCCCTACCTCTACTGGTAGACCTATACCTAAATCTAACAGTAACACTAGCACTAGACCAAACCTAACCCTAAATAGAGTCATAAATCTAGACTTAGCCATAAATAAAAACCTAGCACTAGCCCTAACAATAACCGTTAACCTAACGTAAAGACTAACTCTATCCCTAGACCAAACGCTAGCCATAAATCTGGCCCTCACCCTAAGCCTAACCCTAACCCGACAATGACAGTTACCCCAAATCACACCCTAGCTCCAAATCTTATCACAACCCAAAACCTAACTAGGACACTGGACTTATCCATAACCCTAAACCTAAAACTAGCCATAACCATATCCTTAGCTCTTACATTTCCCATGGCCCTAATGAGGCCATAAACCTCACACAAAACATTGCCCCTATCCTAGCCGTAAACCTAACGTAAAGAATAACTCTATTGTAACCCTAACCATGAGCCTAGACCTAACCCTAAACCTAACCCTCGCCCTAACCCTTATTCTAACTCAAACTCTAACTTTAATCTAAACATTTCCCTAACACTAAACCTAACATTAGACTTCACTCTAAACCTAACCCTCACACTAGCCCTGATCCTGGCTCAAATGCTAACACTAACCCTGACTCTAACCCTAGGCCTAAACCTAACCCTATCACTAATTCTAACCTTAACCCTAGCCGTAACCTTGCTTCTAAACCTATCCATTACCCTAAAGATAAGGCAAAACCTAATGCTACTCCTAGGCCTAACGCTAACACTATTGCTAACACTAACCCTATTCCTTACTCTAAACCTAACCAGAACCCTTAACCTAACCCTATCAATTACCCTAACCCACACCCTAACCCTATCCCTAAAACTAATTCAAGCCTTAACCCTAAATCTTAACCTAAACCAAACCCTACTCAAACCCTGACCTTAATATTACACCTAGCTTTAAACCTGACCCTTAACCTAACCTTAACCCTTACACTAGACCTAGCTATAAGCTAAACCTAAAATTAACCATAACCATAAACTCAGACTTGACATTAGCAACAGTCCTAATCCTAGCCCTAACACTAACACAAACACTAGTCCTCATCTTAGGCCTATACCTAGACTTAATCCTTACCCAAACCCTAACTCTTGTCCTATATCTAATTTTAACCCTCACCATAGACCTGAACTTAGGTATAACCCAATCATTGCCCCTAACCCTATCACTAAACCTAACCCCAACACTATCCATATCTCTAGCCCTAACCATAGGCATAACCCTAACACTAACCCTAGCCCTAATCCTATCCCTAATTTAGCCCTAAGCATACCTCTACACCTAACCTTGTCCTAAGACTAACTCTAACTCTCCCCCAGCACTATTTCTAGTTCTAACCCTATCCATTACAATAAACATAACGCAAGCCCTAACCTTAGCCCTAACCCTAGCCCTAGACCCTACTCTAGATCTAAACATAACTCTACATTTGACACTAACCCTAAGCCTAATGCTAAACCTACAACTACACCTAACACAATTGCTAATCCTAAAACCAGCCATAAACTTAGCCTTATCCCTTAAATAAAACTGAGACACTGTCCTAACCCTAAATGTTAACCTAAACCAAACCCTAACCCTAAACCTAGTCATAACATTCAAGCTCGAATTCAGGTCTTTGTCCTAAAATTAACCCTGACCCTGACTTATATTCTAACACTAATGTTAGTTCTAAATATCACACTAATCCTAAAGATAGCGCTAACACTAGATCTAGACCAAATACTAACTCTAATCAAAACCTTAGTTCTTATATTAGCCATAGCCCTAACCCTAGCCCTAAAGCTAACAGAAAAACTAGCCCTGAGAAGAGGAGCAGTGGCCTGCTGAGAGGCAGAGCCGCCCCCTCCCCCTGCACCGGCAAGGTAGAGGGAACTGTGACCACGCACAGAGCAGGCCCAGCGGCCTGCTGGGGGGCAAATCTGCCCCCCACACCCCACGCCTGCCAGGTAGGTGGAACTGTGACCACTGACAGAAAAGGCCCAGTGGCCCGCGGAGTGGCAGAGCTTCCAATCACTCCTGCAAGGTAGGCGGGCCTGCGACCCACCGGCAGAAGAGGAGCAGCGGCCTGCTGAGAGGCAGAGCCGCCCCCTCCCCCCCGCGCCTGCAAGGTAGACGGAACTGTGACCACCATCAGAACAGGCCAGACCTGCAACCGAGAGACAGAACAGGCCCAGTGGCCTGAGGAATGGTAGAGCCGCCCCCCCGCGCCTGCAAGGTAGGCGGACCTGCAACCCACTGGCAGTACAGCCCCAGAGGCCTGCAGAGGGGCAGTGCCACTGCCTGCACCTGCAAAGTAGACAGAACTATGACCATGGACAGAACAAGCCTAGCGGCCCGCAGAGGGACAGAGCCGCAGCCCGCGCCTGTGAGGGAGACTTTGCAACTATACAAGACCAATATAAATATATAGGGGGAAAATTCAATAGCACAACAGTTTCACCAAGTAGAAAGGAACGCGAACAGTATGAAGAGACAAGGAAAGAAAGGACCACAAGCATTGCAGGTCAACTCAACGTTAGAAGAGGTAATAGCTGCAGCAGATGGAATGTCAGATAAAGAATTCAGGATATACATGCTTCAGATGATCTGGATTCTCAAGGAAGACATCACACAGCAAAATCAGACAATGAAAGATCACTTCAACAATGAATTACATAAACAAATCCAAGAAACAAAAGATCAATTATACAGGGAACAGAGGTTATAAAAAACAAACAAACAGAAATCCTAGAAATGCAGGAAGCAATAAGCCAAATTAAAAACTCAATTGAGAATACTACCAGCAGAGTAGAACACTTAGAAGACACAACATCAGATAATGAAGATAAAGTATTTCAACTTGAAAAGAACATAGACAGCTCAGCAAGACTGTTAAGAAACCATGAGCAGAACATCCAAGAAATATGGGATAACATCAAGAGACCAAAATAAGAGTCATTGGGATACAGGAAGGGACAGAGTTTCAAACCAAAAGGAATGAGCAATCTATTCAATGAACTAATATGAGGAAACATCCCAGACTTGAAGAATGAGACAGAACCCCAAATCCTAGAAGCCTACAGGACGCCGAATGTGCAAAATCATAAGAGACCCACACCTAGACACATTATAATGAAGATGCCCAACATACAGAATAAGGAGAGAATTTTAAAAGCTACAAGAGAAAGGAAGCAGATCACATTTAGGGGTAAGCCAATAAGGATAACAGCTGATCTTTCAACACAGACTCTGAAAGCTAGAAGATCCTGGAATAACATATTTCAAACACTGAAAGAAAATGGGTTCCAACCAAGAATTGTGTTTCCAGCGAAATTAAGCTTCAGGATGGAAGATGAAATTAAAACCTTCCATGATAAACAAAAGTTAAAAGAATTTGCAGCTAGAAAACAATCTCTTCAAAACATCCTTGGCAAAACATTACAGGAAGAGGAAATGGAAAATAACAATGAAAACCAACAGTGGGAGGTAGGACAGTAAAGGGGGGGAAAATAATCAAAGAGGAAAACAAACCATGTTTAGTAACATAAATAAACAAATATGGCTGGAAGAACAACCCATATCTCAATAATAACCCTAAATGTTAATGGCTTAAACTCACCAATCAAGAGACACAGGCTAGTAGAATGGATCACAAAACAAGACCCAACAATATGCTGCATACAGGAGACGCATTTGATAGGAAAAGACATACATAGGCTGAAGGTGAAAGGTTGGGAAAAATCATATCACTCATATGGACTTTGGAAACAAGCAGGAGTGTCCATACTCATATCAAATAAAATAGATTTCAAGCCAAAGTTAATCAAAAGGGATAAAGAGGGACACTACATACTGCTTAAGGGAACCATACACCAACAAGACATAACAATCATAAATATATATGCCCCAAACTATGGTGCAGCAATGTTCATCAAACAAACTCTTCTCAAGTTCAAGAGTCTAATAGACCACCATACAATAATCATGGGAGACTTCAACACACCTCTATCACCACTGGACAGATCTTCCAAACAAAAGTTGAATAAGGAAACTATAGAACTCAATACCACAATTAATAACCTAGACCTAATTGACATATATAGAATATACCACCCAACATCAAGCAGTTACACTTTTCTCTCAGCAGCACATGGATCCTTCTCAAAAATAGATCATATATTATGTCACAGGGAAACTCTTAGACAATACAAAGGAGTAGAGATAATACGATGCATCCTATGTGATCATAATGGAATGGAACTGAAAATCAACAATAAAAGAAGGAAGGGAAAAGAATACATCACTTGGAGAATGAACAATAGGTTACTGAATGATCAATGGGTTATAGAATACATCAAGGAAGAAATTAAAAAATTCTTAGAGATTAATGAAAACACAGACACAACATATCTGAATCTATGGGACACATTGAAAGCAGTTCTAAGAGGAAAATTCATTGCTTGGAGTTCATTCCTTAAAAAAAGAAAAAAAAAAACAACAAATAAATGATCTCATACTTCATCTCAAAATCCTAGAAAAAGAAGAGCAAAACAACAGCAAAAGAAGTAGAAGGCAAGAAATAATTAAAATCAGAGCTGAAATTAATTAAATTGAAACAAAAGAAACAATTGAAAAAATTGACAAAACTAAAAGTTGGTTCTTTGAAAAAATAAACAAAATCGACAGACCCTTAGCCATGCTAGTGAAGAGAAGAAGAGAGAGAACTCAAATTACTAGCATACGGGATGAAAGAGGCAATATCACAACAGACACTTCAGAAATACAGAAGATAATCAAAAATTATTTTGAATCCTTATACTCCAATAAATTAGAAGATAGTGAAGGCATAGATAAATGTCTTAAGTCATATGATTTGCCCAGATTGAGTCAGGAGGATATAGACAACCTAAACAGACCAATATCAATTGAGGAAATAGAAGAAACCATCAAAAGACTACCAACTAAGAAAAGCCCAGGACCGGATGGGTATACAGCAGAGTTTTACAAAACCTTTAAAGAGGAACTAATACCAATACTTTTCAAGCTACTTCAGGAAATAGAAAAAGAGCGAGAACTTCCAAATTCATTCTACGAGGCCAACATCACCCTGATACCTAAACCAGACAAAGACACTTCAAAGAAAGAAAACTACAGACCAATATCTCTAATGAACCTAGATGCAAAAATCCTCAATAAAATTCTGGCCACTCGGATACAAAAACTTATCAAAAAAATTGTGCACCATGATCAAGTAGGATTCATCCCTGGGATTCAAGGCTGGTTCAATATAGGTAAATCAATAAATGTTATTCACCACATCAACAGACTTAAAAATAAGAATCATATGATCATCTCGATAGATGCGGAAAAAGGGGAATCAACCTAACAAAAGAGGTGAAAAACCTATACAATGAAAACTACAGAACCCTAAAGAGAGAAATAGAAGAAGATCTTAGAAGATGGAAAAATATACCCTGTTCATGGATAGGCAGAACTAACATCATCAAAATGGCGATATTACCAAAAGTTCTCTATAGGTTTAATGCAATGCCAATCAAAATCCCAACGGCATTTCTTGTAGAAATAGAGAAAGCAATCATGAAATTCATATGGAAAAACAAAAGACCCAGAATAGCAAAAACAATGCTAAGCAGGAAGTGTGAATCAGGCGGTATAGCGATACCAGACTTCAAACTATACTACAAAGCAATAGTAACAAAAACAGCATGGTACTGGTACCAAAACAGGCAGGTGGTACAGAATAGAGGACACATAAACCAATCCACAAAACTACAACTACCTTATATTTGATAAAGGGGCTAAAAGCATGCAATGGAGGAAGCATAGCATCTTCAACAAATGGTGCTGGGAAAACTGGAAATCCATATGCAACAAAATGAAACTGAATCCCTTTCTCTCACCATGCACAGAAGTGAATTCAAAATGGGTCAAGGAGCTTGATATCAAATCAGAGACACGGCGTCTGATAGAAGAAAAAGTTGGCTACGATCTACATACTGTGGGGTCGGGCTCCAAATTCCTCAATAGGACACCTGTAGCACAAAAGTTAATAACTAGAATCAACAAATGGGACTTACTCAAACTAAAAAGTTTTTTCTCAGCAAAAGATACAATAAGAGAGGTAAATAGAGAGCCTACATCCTGGGAACAAATCTTTACTCCTCACACTTCAGATAGAGCCCTAATATCCAGAGTATACAAAGAACTCAAAAAATTAGACAATAAGAGAACAAACAACCTAATCTACAAATGGGCCAAGGACCTGAACAGACACTTCTCAGAGTAGGACATACAATCAATCAACAAGTACATGAAAAAATGCTCACCATCTCTAGCAGTCAGAGAAATGCAAATCAAAACCACCCTAAGATACCATCTCACTCCAGTTAGTTTGGCAGCCATTATGAAGTCAAACAACAACAAGTGTTGGCGAGGATGTGGGGAAAAGGGGACACTTGTACATTGCTGGTGGGACTGCAAATTGGTGCAGCCAATTTGGAAAGCAGTATGGAGATTTCTTGGAAAGCTGGGAATGGAGCCACCATTTGACCCAGCTATTCCCCTTCTCGGTCTATTCCCTAAAGACCTAAAAAGAGCATGCTACAGGGACACTGCTACATCGATGTTCATAGCAGCACAATTCACAATAGCTAGACTGTGAAACCAACCTAGATGCCCTTCAATGGATGAATGGATAAAAAAATGTGGCATTTATACACAATGGAGTATTACTCTGCATTAAAAAATGACAAAATCATAGAATTTACAGGGAAATGGATGGCACTAGAGCAGATTATGCTAAGTGAAGCTAGCCAATCCCTAACAAACAAATGCCAAATGTCTTCTTTGATATAAGGAGAGTAACTAAGAACAGAGTAAGATCGAAGAGCACGAGAAGAAGATTAACATTAAACAGGGATGAGAGGTGGGAGGGAAAGGCAGAGAGAAGGGAAATTGCATGGAAATGGAAGGTCCCTCAGAGTTATACAAAAGTACATACAAGAGGAAGTGAGGGGAAGGGGAAAAATAATACAAGGGGGACAAATGAATGTCAGTAGAGGGGGCAGAGAGAGAAGAGGGGAGGGGAGGGGAGGGGAGGGGGGATAGTAGAGGATAGGAAAGGCAGCAGAACACAACAGACACTAGTATGGCAATATGTAAATCAATGGATGTGTAACTGATGTAATTCTGCAATCTGTATATGGGGTAAAAATGGGAGCTCATAACCCTCTTGAATCAAAGTGTGAAATATGATATATCAAGAACTATGTAATGTTTTGAACAGCCAACAATAAAAAATTAAAAAAAAATGCTAATCCAAATTT
>NW_026692716.1:0-148609 GCF_021218885.2 Marmota monax | reverse complement strand
AAAAAAAATCTAGTCCTAGGCCTAACAATAACCCTTATCCTAACACAAACCCTAACCCTACTCCTAGACCTAAACCTACTCCTAATTCTGGCTGTAACCCTAACTTGAACTATAACCCAAACACTGACTCTGCCTTTAATAGTAAAACTACTTCTAAACCTGACCCTAACTGAAATTCTAAACCTAACACTAGACCTTGGCATAACCCTAACCCTAAAACTAGCCCTAATCATAACCCTAGCTCTTACATTATCCACAGCTTTAACCCTAGGCCTAAAACTAACAAAAATCTAGAGCTAATCCTAGGCCTTAACCTAGCCCTAAGCATAACCCTAACCCTAACCCTAACCCTAACCCAAACCTAACCCTCGCCTTGGTCCTAATCCTAGCTCAAATCCTAACCCTTACTATAAACATAAACCTAGAACTATCCCTGAATCTAACCCCAAAACTATTACTAATCCTAACCTTAATCCTAACCCTAACCCTAGCTCTAAACCTACCCATTACCCTAACCCTAACCCTAATTGTAACCCTAGCCTTAAAACTAACCATAATCCTAACCCTAAACAGAAAACTAACCCTAGATCTAACCCTAAACTAATACTCGCTATAGCCCTAAACATAGATCAAACTCTAACCCTTAACACAAACCTAAACATAACCATAGACCTAACCCTAAACTTAAATTTAACCCTGTCCCTAACTCTAAACCTACATCTAACCATAATTACTATCCTAACCCTAACCCTAAACTTAATTATAACCATTTCTCTAACCCTTACCCTAATCCTAAACCTACCTTAATCCTATCCCTAAACATAACCCTTAACCTAACCCTTGCTTTAACCCTAATCATAGCTCAGAACTTAACTCTTACACTAAACACAGTACTAACACTAATGCTAGTTCTAACCCATATCTAACTCAAGACATAATCCTAACCATAAGTCTAGCTATAAACTTAGCTCTAACTGTATCCATTACCTATTCGTAACCCATACCCTAATGCTAACTCTAGGCCTAACCCTATCTCAAGACCTAATCCTAACCATAACCCTAGCCCTAACCTTAACTCTAACTGTATCCATTACCCTAAACATAACCCTTTCCCTAATGCTAACCCTAGGCCTAACCCTAAACCTATCACTAACCCCAACCTTATCAATTACCCTAAACCTAACCTGAACCCTAAATCTAACCCTATCATAACCCTAACCATAACCCTAATGCTAATTTGAGTCCTAATCCTAAACTCAAACCTAAAAGAAACCCTAACCATGACCCTGACCCTAATAATTCCCCTAGCTCTAAGCTAACCCTTACTCTAAACCTAATCCTTACATTAGACCTAGCCAAAACCTAACCCTAAAACTATCCATAACCATAACTCTAGACCTGACATTAGCCCAATATATAATCCTAGCCCTAACCCGAACACAAACCCTAGCCCATAGTAGCACTAAACATAGCCTTAATCATTACCCTAACCTTAAACCTAGGCCTAACTTAAAACCAACCCTATCCCTAATATTAGACCTACCTTAGCCCTATCCCTAACCTTAACCCTAATCTTAACCTTAGCACTGAAACTAAGTCTAACTCTCTCCCTAGCCCTAAAACTAGTTCTAACCCTATCCCTTAATGGAACCATAAACCTAGCCCTAACTCTAGGCATAACCCTAGCCATTTCCTTAGCCCTAGCCCTAACCCTAGATCTAACCTTAACTCTAAATCTAACCCTAATACAAAGCCTAAGCCTAAACTTAACACTAACCCTAACCCTAACACTACTCCTAAAACTAGCCCTAACTATAGTCCTAGCCTAATACAAAACCGAGCCATAGCCCTAATCCTAACCCTTAACCTAAACCAAACCCTAACCCTACACCTAGCCCTAACCCTAGCCCTAATTCGAGTTTTAAGCAGAAATCTAAAACTAATCCTAACCCTGATTCTGACTCTAACACTAACCCTAGCTTTAAACATCACCCTAAACAACCTTAAATATAACACTAGACCTAGCCCTAACCCTAACTCTAAAACTAGCCCTAATTGTAATCCTAGTACTTACATTAGCCATAACCCTAACCCTAGCCCTAACTTAAACAAAAAACCTAGCCTAATCTGAGCCCTAAACTGAGCTTTAACCCTAACCCTAACCTTAACCCTAAACCTAGCACTAAAAATAACCGTAACATTAGCTCTAACCTTAGCTCTAACCCCATCCATTACCGTAACCATAATCCTAACCCTAATGCTAACTCTAGGCCTAAACCTTACCATATTCCTAATCCTAACCCTATCCATTACCCTAAACCTAACTTGAAACATAAACCTAAATATATCATTACCCTAATCCTAAACCTATGCTAATTCGAGCCCTAAATTTAAACCTTAACCTGTCTCAAACACTAATCACGACCCTGACCCAAATAATACCCTTAGCTCTAAACCTTACTCTAACCCTAAATCTAATCCTTAAACTACAACTAACCTATCACTAAAACTATCTTTAACTGTAAACCTGGACTTGAAATTCACCCTAGCCCTAATCCTAGCCCTAAAAACAGCCTTAATCCTGACCCAAACCAAACTTGAGGTTTAATCCTAATTCTAACTATCATCCTAGCCCTAAACCTAGCTATAACCCCATCCCTTACCCTAAATCAAACCATAACCGTAAACCTAACCATAATCTGAAACGTAAACATAACTCTTGCCTTAACCCTAGGTCTAACACTAACACTAAGTCTAGCACTAACCCTAATTTAGTGTTATACTAACCCTAAATCTAGCCTTAAGACTAACTCTAACACTTGCCCTAGCCCTATCCCTATTTCTATCCTTAGCCCTAGCCCAACCCTGGATCTAAACCTAACTCTAAAATTAAAACTAACTCTAAATTTAACCATAACCATAATCCTAATCCATACTCTAACACTAGACCTAACAATAATGCTAATCCTAAAACTTTACTTAACCCTAGCCCTAGCCATAAAAAACAAGCCATATCCCTAGCCATAACTCTTAACCTAAACCAAACCATAAACCTACACCTAGCCCTAACACTAACTCTAAAAATAACCCTGACCCTGATGCTGATCCTAACACTAATCCTAGCCCTAAACATCACTCTAACCTTAAATTAACCCGAACACTAGACCTAGCCTTAACCCTAACCCTAAAATTAGCCTTAATCATAACTCTAGTTCATACATTAGTTGTTGTAATAACCCTAGCCCTAACTCTAACACAAATTCTACCCCTAATTCTAGTCCTAACCCAAGCTTAAAACCTAATCTTAACCTAACATTAGCCCTAACCCTAACCCTAAACCTAGCCCTAATCCTAGCTCTAACCCTTTGCTTACCCTAAGCCAAAACCTAAAGCAAATGCTTACCCTTGTCCTCACCCTAATCCTTAGCCTAACTTGAACACTAACAGTATTACTAGTCCTAACTCTAGCCTTCATTTTAGTTCTAACCCTAACCCTGACCCTTATTCTGAGCCTAACAATAACCCTAGGTCTAATCCTGACCCTAACCCTAAACCAAACCCTAACACTAGCCCTACCAGTAACCCTATACTTATACCTAACCCTAACACTAGATTTAGACCCCAAAGTAATTCTAACTATAGCTATAATTCTAGCCCTAGACCTAAACAAAACCCTAGCTCTAGCCCTAAAAATAACACTTAACCTAAACACTTACCCTACCCCTAGAACTAACACTAGTCCTAATTCTGGCTCTAACCCTAACCCTAATCCTATATGGAACACTGACCCTGACCCTAACATTAACCTATTTCTAAACCTGACCCTAAACCAAAACCTAATCCTAACTATCACTAGACCTAGCCATAACCCTAACCCTAATACTGGCCCTAAAAATAACCCTAGTCCTAATCCTATTTTAACCCTAATCTTAACCCTAAGAGTCGCACTAACCCTAACCATAGTCCTAAACCTAGCCCTAAACCTAACAAAAACCTAGCCACAATCCTAGGCCTATACTTAGCCCTAAGCATAAACCTAACCCTAACCCTAGCCCTAACACTAACCCTAACACTAACCCTTGCCTTAGAGCTAACCCTAGTTCAAAGCCAAACCCTTACCCTAAACATTAACCTACCCATATCCTAAACCATAACCCTAACTAGAGCTCTTATCCTAACTTTAATCCTAGCTCAAACTTTAGTTCTAAACTTGTCAATTATCCTAACCCTAATGCCAACCCTAATTATAACACTACCACTAACACTAAACCTAACCTTAACCATCAACATATCCCAAGACCTAACCATAAACCTAAACCTCACCATAGCCCTAACCCTAGCAGAAACATTAAGCCTTACACTAAACCTAATGCTAAATCTATCCCTAATCTATGCCCTAACCCTAAACCTAAATCTAACACTATCTATTACACTAAACCCAACCCTACCTGTAATGAAATCTCAAGCAATAACCCGAACCCTAAATCAAATCCTGCTGCTGTCTGGCTGGGCACAATTCAGGAGCCACTTGTCAAAAGAAATGCACTTTATTTTTAGAACCACACACTCCAAACAAAACAGCTCCTCAGGAAAAACCCTCAGAGCTCAACTGCCACCACCGGCTTCCCACAAGCCTCTCTCTCAACCACCAGCCTCTCCACCTCCCACAATCCTCCTGCTCTTGAGGCCGATTGGCTGGGTCGCATGGGCTGAGCCAAAAAAGTCCCCCAATGAGCAGCTCCGTGGTCTGAAAGAGCAGGGAAACAGCCCAGTGAGCATCACCGCAGAGGAGCCAATCAGCTAGATGTTGCTGGGGCCACTGTGAGCCAATCATCAGCTGGCAGTCTGAAAGTTTGCTGGGGCCCCTTCAGCTGTGGCTCTCAACATCTCCCCCTCTCTGTTTAAACAACAAGTATGTGGCTTAGGGACCTTGCCTGCCTTAGGTTGTCCAATAGTACATATGGTCCTTACCCATTCAAGACGTCAGCCTCCTGTCTTAGGTTGGTACCATTGCAATTGGATCTTACCCGTCACTGACTACCGGTCCAGTATACAGCCACACCTGTGGAGAGGTCTTTGTACCAGCAGGGGGGTGAGGTTCTTTGCCTCACCTCTGTTGGACCCCAAATTTTAGCTGAACGATCATGACAAGCAGAAGGGAGGAAGATACACCAAGCCAACTGATGGCTTCTTTTGGAATAATTGTACCACCGATGACATCACCAGCAAATATACCCCAACACTACCACAAGTCGCTGCACCAACAGATAGTTCACAATGCATACAGGTGAGTTCACAATGCATACAAGTGATACATAGTCCAGGCAAGTTCTGCAAGCAGTTCAGTGATGGCTATTGCAGAAGCTGTAGATTGGTTTTATCTTTGTCTTCACCAGCACTGGGATGTAGATAGGAATTCTGGCAATAATGGCTAAAGAAAAAAATTATGTAACATTCCAGAGGCACTAAAAGAAAACAATTTTCTTAACAATTTACATTATCTTGAACAGAATTATTAAATATAATGAGAAGGAAATGTGAAAGTAAACAAACAGATCTGTTAACCTCCTTTTTTGTTCACATATTAAAACAATCCTCAACAGCTGTTTACCCAATTTAAATTAAACCATTTAAATCACGTGGGAAAAAATATTTGGATCCATTTTTTCATGAGTGCTCATCATATATGATATATGGACATACGTACATTAAAACATATAACACAAAACACAAGTGTGCACATATAATATAATACATACAACACATAACATAATAGTAAATGCCTTATAACTTTTTACAGGTGAAATCTCCATTGCAATGTTTAAAAATTCTATAGTCAAAAAATAGAACTGATCAGCAAAACATTAACCTAGGTCTGTATGAGCTCAAAAAACAAAATAGAACTTCATGATGTGGGAAAGGGCAATAATAAAATAGATATTGAAAAAAGCATCCTGGTTCTGTCACAGATGTAAGGATAGCCAAACTGGAGTTTGGGATATCAGCTGTTATGCACTTGAGTCAAATCATCTTCTTTTTGGTCTGTAGAAATTGCTTTAGTTAATCTTTCTGGAATCCAAATCAGCTGCTGTTCTCCCTGTGGAAACACACAAACAGGCCCCTGACTCCAGACAATCACTAGGTCAGGACTTTAGTTAATCTCTCCGGAATCCAAATCAGCTGCTGTTCTCCCTGTGGAAACACACAAACAGACCCCCGACTCCAGACAATTACTGGGTCAGGACCTTACCTTTGTCCTGTTAGAGTATCCTTCCAAAGTACCTTGGGCTTATGCACATTTTTTGGACACATATGCATTTCCACAGCACTAAGTCCTGATGAATCCAAATTTAAAAAGTTTAGAGTAAAAAGGGTTATTTTAAGTTTATCTTTGGGGAATATATACCCCTTCCCAATTCCGTCTTTTTGCTTTAATAAGTACATTTTAATAGTTTGATGAGCTCTTTCAACTATAACTTGTCCCTGTGGATTGTATGGGATTCCTGTTATATGAGTAATGCCAAATGATGAGCAAAACTGTTTAAAAGAGGTAGAAGTATAACCAGGGGC
The DNA here is from genome assembly GCF_021218885.2 of Marmota monax. Taxonomy (NCBI): domain Eukaryota; kingdom Metazoa; phylum Chordata; class Mammalia; order Rodentia; family Sciuridae; genus Marmota; species Marmota monax. The sequence continues at coordinate 142,039 of NW_026692716.1, read as the reverse complement.
ATTATCTGTTTTTAACTGCTTTGGAATGCCCACAGTGGCAAAATTTTGTAAGCAATGAGATATAACATATTTAGTTTTTTCTCTGGCATGAAGGGAGCACATCAAAAATCCAGAAGAAGTATCAACTGTAACATGCAAATATTTTAATTTTCCAAATTCTGGCAAGTGTGTGACGTCCATCTGCCAAATATGGTTAGGTATCAATCCTCTAGGATTGACTCCAAGATTAACTTGTGGTAAAAAGGTCACACAATTTTGACATTGTTTTATTATTTGTCTAGCTTGTTCCTTAGTTATTTTAAAATGCTTTTGTAAAGTATTAGCATTGACATGGAACTTTTTATGAAAATTTATAGCTTCTATTGTAGAGAAAATATGTATGTCATGTGTAGTTTTATCTGCTAAATCATTGCACAAACTAAGGCTCCAGGCAATCCTGTATGTGCCCTGATATGTCATATAAATAATGGATTTTTTTCTGTCCCAGATTAGACTTTGTATATTGGAAAGCAAATACAAAACAGTAGAGGAAGGGGAAATCATACCAGCATCTTCAAGGGATACTATAGCATTAAGTATATACTGACAATCGGAAAATAAATTAAATACAGAATCTTTATACATCACAAAAGCTTGTAATACTGCATTAAGCTCTACCTTTTGAGCTGATTGTTTGGGTACTAAAAATGTAAAAGTTTGATCAGGTGTAACTATTGCTGCTGTACCATTATTTGACCCATCAGTGAATATATTTGGAACATTCATGATAGGTGATTTTCTTTTCATTTTTGGAAAAATTAAAGGATGCGATGACCAAAAAGACAATAAAGGATTAGATGGTAAGTGGTTATAAAATGAAACATTAGATTTGCACATGATTATTGCCCAAGTATTTAACTCATTAGCTAACTCATCAATTTGATTCATAGTATATGGAGTAATAATTTTATTGGGAGAAATTCCAAACACTCCCTTTGCTGCTTTTATTCCTTTGAGTATTAATTGTCCTACAGCCTCAGGATACCTAGTAAGAATAGTGTTAGGAGAATAAGATAAATGTATCCATAATAATGGACCTTCTTGCCAAAATACTCATGTAGGAATATTTTTGTTGGTAGTACAATAAATAATAAAGGCAAACTTATATCAATTCTATCCAAATGCATATTTTCCATATATGTTTCAATGATTTTTAATGCCTTTCTTGCTTCAGGCATTAACATGCGGGGTGAATTTGGATCTGATGGACCTTTTAGGATATCAAATAAAGGTCCCAACTATCCTGTTGGTATACCTAGATAAGGCCTTATCCAATTTATGTCTCCTAATAACTTTTGAAAGTCATTAAGTGATTTGAATTTTTGGTGGACGGAACATGGTTGAGGATAGTAGAACTCCTAAATAATTAATTGGAAAATTTAATTGTACTTTATCTATTGCTATCTCTAGATTACATTTTTTAATAAGTTTGTAAGTGTGGCATAACATTCTAGCAATGTGTTTTTATCTTTGTGTGCTAATAATACATCATCCATATAGTGAAATATTTGTAGTTCAGGATTTTGATTTCTAAGTGGCTGGATTACTTTGTTACCATAAATTTGACACATAGTTGGGCTGTTAGCCATCCCTTGAGGGAGTACTTTCCATTCATATCTCTGATCAGGACCTTCATGATTCAGTGCAGGGATAGTAAATACAAAACGTGGACTATCCTCAGGATGAATTGGAATTGAAAAAAAAAAAAAACAATCTTTAATATCTATAACTAAAACATACCAAGCTTTTGGCAAAGCAGACAATTGAGGAATCCCCAATTGAGTAGGTCCCATAATAACCATCTCATTATTAATGGCTCTTAAATCTTGCAATAATCTCCATTTACCAGATTTCTTTTTGACAACATAAATGGGAGTATTATTGGGAGATACAGAAGGTTGTATATGTCCTTCCACTAATTGTTGTTTGACCAGGAAATGGGCTGCTTGTATCTTTTCTTTAGTCAGGGGCCACTGAGGAACCCATACTGGTCTTTCTGATTTCCAAGTAATTTTGATTGTCCCAGTGGCCCTTTCTGAAAATCCAACCCATGTCTGTCCATTCCTTGATCTATTTGTATTGGTGCTGTTATACCTTGTTCTTGTTTTTCTAATCTTTTTCCTTTCCTAAAACCTTGTCTAGTCATAATAGTGGGTGCATTTTGGTTAATGTTATTTGTTAATGTCAAACCTAATTGATCCAGGACATCTCGTCCCCATAAATTTATGGGAAGATGATCCAATACATATGGCTGTATAGTTCCTTCACATCTTTCAGGATCCTTCCAATCTAATACCATTAAACTTCTATGGGGATTAGTCGCCACTCCTAGGCCTCGAAGCGTTTGAGTGACTTGTTGCAATGGCCAATGTTTTGGCCATTCTTGACGAGAGATGATGCTAAGGTCTGCACCTGTATCCAGTAGCCCATTAAATTCATGTCCTTGAATATTTAGTTTTAGCATGGGGCGAGAATCTAAATTTAAGGAAAGCAAAGCCCAATCTACACCTGTGGAGCCTAATCCCTTGGAACCTCTTTCTACAGTACGACTTTAAAATTTATCATGTAGGCTGGGTATTATAGGTAACTGTACTATTCTATCTCTTGGTGAAATTACTGATATACCCTTTGGAGAACTGGCTATAATTTTTATTTCACCTTCATAATCAGGATCAATTACCCCAGGACTTATCATAAGTCCTTTTAGAGTAGAAGAGATGTGTCCCAATAATAAGCCTACTGTTCCTTTGGGAAGAGGTCCTTTTACCCCTGTGGGTATGATTTGAATTCCCATCTCTGGAGTTAGTACTGATCTGGCGGAGGCGCAGATGTCCAACCATGCGCTCCCTCTGGTTTGTCTGATGAGGGATCTGATGGACAATGTGTCCTGGGTACTACCCTGATGGGGTTGCTGTGTTCCTCCAGTGCTCCGTATATTTGTGGTTTGGGGCCCTGGAGCATTGGGACCCCTGTCCATTTTTTGGCAATGGAGCCCGATGCCTTTCTCCATGATATTGTGGATAAACACCTGGTCCTTGTTCGTTTTTTGATAATGGAGTACCCTCTATGGTGGTTTGAGAATGCATTCATTAGCCCAATGTCTCCCTCTACGGCATTGTGGGCAAATACCCGGTATTCTATTCCTTTGATACCTAGTTTTGTTAAACCCTCCTCCTATGGGGCAATTCCTTTTAAAATGTCCTGTTTGTTCACAATTGTAGCATGTTCTTGGCCTGGCATCTAAAGCCTGTTTTACTGCAGCTTCCACGACTTGCTCTTGTTCATTAATGTCTCTACATAATTTAATATATGTGTTTAAATCTTCATGTTTCCATGGTCTAATGATTTCTCTGCACCAACGATTCACTTGGTCATAAGCCAGTTGTTTTTTTAATGGCATTGCTTGTTCTGTATTCCCAAAAACTCTGGTAGCTGTTTGAATAAGCCTATCTACAAATTCAGCGTAAGATTCATTAGCTCCTTGTATTATCTTAGATAATTGACCTTGTAAACCTCCATGTCCTTGTAAAGTCTTCCATGCCCTAACCACCTCTACAGCAATTTGTGCGTATACGCCAGGATCATATGCAATTTGTTGCTGTTGATCCTCATAAGGTCACTTTCCTAAAAACATATCTAGATTTCTCTGAGGATAACCAGCTGCTGCATTTTGCCTAGCCATCTCCTTGCAAAATTCCTCATTGGCAACCTTCCATAAAAGGTATTGACCTCCATTTAGCACAGCTTTACACATATTAGCCCAATCTGCTGGCGTCATGTTCAAGTTGTTAATGGATTCGACCAAGCTTACAGTGAAGGGTGCTTGAGGACCATAGGTTGTTACAACCTCTTTTAGCTGCTCCACTATTTTGAAATTTAAAGCATGGTGAATTCGCTGCCCTCCTACCTCAAATACAGGGCATGTTAATACTTGAGATCCTGTCTCAGGATCCCAACTATCAACTGTGGGGGTTGGGGGCCTCCCAGCATATGGAGGTGGACTTGTTAGTTGGACATTTACATTCTCTCATGATAGAAAGGTGTTAGTAGCAGTCTCCTGTAGAGGTGGCGCTGTTGGTTGGACACTTATGCCCTCTGGTGATAGAAAGTTGTTAGTAGCAGTCTCCTTTTGTAACTTTCCCCCTGATGACTTTTCTGCTCTAAGCTTTCTTCCTCTATCTTTGTCTGAACTGAAGGCTTTGGACTAAGCAAACCAGATACCAATGCCCACAATGTCAATGTGCCAACTGGCAGAGTTCCTGGGCTTTTCTTTTCTATTCTTTTAAAATCTTCACCATGATGGTTCCATTGTGATATATTTAACAACTCCTCCTTAAAAAGCCATGGGCTACATTTTTGTATTGTATCAACGTATACCCTGACTCTTCTTGATTTTACTGAGATGCCTCCTTCCTCTAAGAATTTACTTAACAATATTTGGTTTGTTTTTTACTAATTTCTGATCCCATATTTCTACTATAATACAACCCAACAAGATGATGCAAAACAAAACCGAGACAGAATGAAATAAAAAGGGAACAACAAAAATTCATTATAGCCTTTCTATCCTCCAGACATATGCATCCATCCTTTCTCCCTATCTGTTCCTCAGACGTAAATAGTTTTTCCTCAGATGTGAGCTGTTTTTCTTCCATCTCACTCATCTCCAGGGACAGGCAACTTAAAACAAAAGTGAAGCAAAACAAAAGAGGAATCTTAAAATGGCTACCCATCCTCTTGCCCTGCCCTCAGGGGCGAGCAGTTTACCTTATCACTTACCCTCAGTCGCTCCCCTTGCGAGCCACCAAATTCCGCAGTCTGGCTGGGCACAATTCAGGAGCCACTTGTCAAAAGAAACGAACTTTATTTTTAGAACCACACACGCCAAACAAAACAGCTCCTCAGGAAAAACCCTCAGAGCTCAACTGCCACCACCGGCTTCCCACAAGCCTCTCTCTCAACCACCAGCCTCTCCACCTCCCACAATCCTCCTGCTCTTGAGGCCGATTGGCTGGGTCACATGGGCTGAGCCAAAAAAGTCCCCCAATGAGCAGCTCCGTGGTCTGAAAGGGCAGGAAAACAGCCCAATGAGCATCACCGCAGAGGAGCCAATCAGCTAGATGTTGCTGGGGCCGCTGTGAGCCAATCATCAGCTGGCAGTCTGAAAGTTTGCTGGGGCCCCTTCGGCTGTGGCTCTCAACAAAACCCTAACCATAAATATATTCCTAGACGTAAACGTAAACCTCACAAAGCCCTAGCCCTAACCCTAGCTCAAACACTAACACTGCCCCTAACATAACCATAATCTTAGCCCTAAACCTAACACCATAAACCAAACCCTAGTCTTATCTCTAAACCTAACTCTAATCCTAGACTTAATCCAAAAAATAACCTAGCCCTAACCCTAGCTTGAAATCTATTCATTATACTAAACATAATCCTAACCAATGCTCACCTTAATCCTATTGATAAACCTATCACATCCATTACCCTAAACCTCAACTGAAACCTAAACCTAATCCTATCCATTACCCTAACCCCAAGCCTAAACCTAACAGTAATTCAAACCCTAAACCTAAACTTTGACCTTAACCAAATGCTAACCATGACCCTAACCATAATAATACCCTAACTCTAAACTTGACCCTTACCCTAAACGTAGACCTAGCCCTAGTCTAGCTATGAACCTAATAGAAACCATAGCCCTAAACCTAGACTTAATCCTAACCTAAACACTAACCCTACCACTAATCCTAATTCCAACCAACATCCTAGCCCTCAAGCAAGCTATAACCCCACCTATTCCCCTAAACTTAATCCTAACACTAATACTAATCCTAAACCTAGCCCTACCCCTAGTCCTAAACCTAACACTAACCCTAGCCCTAATCCTAGCCCTAATTTAGCTTTAACCCTAACCCTAAGCCTAGTCCTAAATCTAAATCTAACTCTCGTCCTAGCCGTTTCCCTAGTTCTAAACCTATCCCTTACTGTAACATTCACCCTAGCCCTAACCCTAACCCTAACCCTGGATCTAACCCTAACTCTAAATCTAACCCAAACTCTAAGCCTAAACCTCACCCTAACACTAGCCTTAACCCTAACACTAATTCAAAATCTAGCCCTAAGTCTAGTCCTAGCCCTAAAACAAAACTGAGCCATAGCCCTAACCCTAACTCTAACCCATAGAAGTCAAGATGAAGTGAAACCTTAAAACACAAACTGTTCCTGACAGCAAACCTTGAACTGAGAAGGCGCAACCTGGGAAACATGGTAATTCTAGGTAAAAAATGAATCCTGACCGGTATCAAAGAAATTTGAACAAAACTAACTCTAACACAAACATTAGCTCTAACCCTAGCCCTAATCCTAATCTTAAAACAAAGCCTTTCCTGTTTATAGAGCTTGATCACAAAAGTGCCAATCTTGGGGTGCCCAGTAGGACAAGGTAAAAGTTGAATCCTGCCCAGTATCAATAAAATCTGACCAATAATTGGGGGAGGTGTTTCAGTACATGCCTATTTCCCCTGTTTTCTCCTAAAGTGCACTTGGATAAATTGATTTTTCATTCTTCAGCTTAAAGTACTTTCACAAGGAACAAACCAGAGCATGCCCACTCTGAAGTGATTGAGTGTGTGAAGTTTCATGCAGCTAGCACCAACCCTGGTTGATTTCCAGCTCCATTTACATTCACACCTATAGGCCATAATGTAGTGAAAACTAAAAACTCAAACTGTTCCTGACATTGAACCATTGAACCCTGAAGGCCCAAACTTGGGGAGCCTACTAAGGTTGGTCAAAGATGAATCCTGTACAGTATCAAAGTAATCAGACCAAAACAATTCAAAGCTCTTTCAGTACATGTGTATTTTGCTTGCTCCTAAAGCACTCAGAGATAAAGCTGTTTCTTTCTACTTCAGCTTAGGGATACTTCACAGGAAACAAACCGGAGAATGCTCACTGAGAACTGATTGAGTGTGTGAAGTTTCAAGCAGCTAGCACAAACCCTGTTTGATTTCCAGCTTCATTTCCATTCACCCCTATAGGGCAAAAAGAAGAGAAACATGAAAATTGAAACTGTTCCTAAGAGAAAACGCTTCTATGTAGGAGGCCCAAACATTTGGAGTATAGTCAAAATAGGAAAAAGGTGAACCCTGCCCAGTATCATAGAAATTAAAAAAAAAAAACAACTCACTCTAACCCTAACACCAGTTCTAAACCTAGTCCTAACACTAAGTCTAACCCTAAACCTAATCTGTTTAGAGAACCTTTGATCATAGAAGTTTCAAAATTGGGGATTCTAGTGGGCCAAGCTTACAGATGAATCATGGGCAGTTTCAAAGAAATCTGACAAAATAATTGGGGAAGCAATTTCAGTACATGCATGTTTTCCTGTTTTCTCCTAAAGTGTTCTCAGATAAATTTGTATTGCAAGCTTCAGCTTATTACTAACTTCACAATTAACAAACCAGAGAATGCCCACAGAGAACTGATTGAGTATGTGAAGTTTCAAGCAGTTAGCACCAACCTTGTTTGATTTCCAGCCACATGTCCATTTACCCATGTAGGTCAAAATGAAGTGAATCCATGAAATACAAATTGTTCCTGTCAGCAAAGGATTGATCCAAGGAGGCCGAACCCTGGGGAACATAGTAAGGCTAGGTAAAAATACATCTTGCCCAGTATCAAAGAATTTGAACAAGACAAACTCTAACCCTAACACTACACCTAACTCTAACCACAAGGCTAACCCTAACCTGTTTAGAGAACCTTTGATCATAGAAGTCTCAAAGTTGAGGAGCCTAGTGTGGCAAGCTAACAGATGAATCCTGCCCAGTATCAATGAAAACTAACCAAATGATAGGGGGAGGTAGTTCAGTACATGCATATTTTCCTGTTATCTCCTAAAATGCTCTCGCATAGTGTTGTTTTTGCATGCTTCATCTTTGGGATTCTTTCACAAGGATAAAACCAGAGTGTCCTCACAGAGAACTGATTGAGTGTGTGAAGTTTCAAGCAGCTAGCAAAAACCTTGTTTGATTTCCAGCTCCATTTCTATTTACCCATATAGGTCAAAATGAAGTGAAACCTTAAAATAAAAACTGAAATACTGACAGCAAACCAGTGAACCTAGAAGGCCCAAACCTGGGGAACATAGTAAGGCTAGGTAAAAGATAAATCGTGCCTAGTATCAAAGAAATTTGAACAAAACTACTGTAAACCTAACAATAGATCTATCCTTAATCCTAATCCTACAGCTCACCCTAACCTGTTTAGAGAAACTTTGATCATAGAAGTTCCCAACTAAGGGAGTCTAGTGGGGAAAGCTAACAGATGAATCCTGCACAGTATCAAAGAAATCTGAGCAAATAATTTTGGGAAGTGTTTCAGTACATGCACATTTCCTTGATTTCTCCAAAAGTGCTCTGGGATAAAGTTGCTTTGCATGTTTCAGCTGAGGGCAACAGTCACAAGGAAGAAACCAGAGAGTGCCCACAGAGAACTGATTGAGCGTGTGCAGTTTCAAGCAGCTAGCACCAACCCTGTTTGATTTTGTGCTCCATATCTCTTAAACAAAATATTTCAAAATAAAGTGAATCCTTAGAATACAAACTGTTCCTGACAGCAAACCATTGAACGGAGAAGGCCCAAACCAGTTAACATTGTGAGGCTAGGTAAAAGATGAATCCTGCCCAGTATCAAAGATACATGAACAAAACTGACTCTAACTCTAACACTAGGTTTAAACCTAGCCCTTACCCTAACCATAAACCTAACCCTAATCTGTTTAGAGAACATTTTATCATAGAAGTCCCAAATTAAGGGAGCCTAGTGGGGAAAGCTAACAGATAAATCTTATGCAGTATCAAGAAATCTGACCAAATAATTTGGGGAGGTAGTTCAGTATATGTATATTTCCCTGTTGTCTCCTACAGTACTTTCAGATAAAGAAGTTTTTGCATGCTTCAGCTTTGGGAAATTTTCACAGGGAAGAAATCAGAGTGCCCACATAGAACTGATTGACTGTGTGCAGTTATAAGCAGCGAGCACCAACCCTGTTTGATTTCAAGTTGCATACCATTTATCCGTATAGGTCAAAATGAAGGAAACCTTAAAATACAAACTGTTCCTGACAGCAAACTATTGAAGTGATAAGGCCCAAAACTGGGGAAAATAGTAAGGCTAGGTAAAAGATGAATTATGCCAAGTATCAAATGAATTTGAACAAAACTCACTCTAACACTAGATCTAACCCAACCCTAAACTCATTCGAACCTGTTTAGAGTACTTATGATCATAGAAGTCCCAGACTTTTGGAGCCTAGCAGTACAATTTAACAGATGAATCTTGTGCAGTATCAAAGAAATTTCTTGAAAAATTGGGGGGAGATATTTCAGTACATTCATATTTCCCTGTTTTTTTCCTAAAAGTGCTCATGGATAAATTGTTTTTCATGTTTCAGCATAAGGTACTTTCAAAAAGAAAAATCAAAGAGTGCCCACAGAGAGCTGATTGAGTGTGTGAAGTTTCATGCAGCTAGCACCAACCATGTTTGATTTCCAGCTCCATTGCAATTCAGACCTATAGGCCATAATGAAGCAAAACCTAAAAAATCAAACTGTTCCTGACACTGAACCATTGAACCTTTAAGTCCCAAACTTGGGGAGCCTACTAAGGCTAGGACAAGGATGAATCCTGTACAGTATCAAATTAATCCAACCAAAAAATGTGAAGCTCTTTCAGTACATGTGTATTCTGCTTGCTCCTAAAGCACTAAGAGATAAAGTTGTTTCTTTCTACTTCATCTTAGGGCTACTTCCACGGGGAAAAAATATTTTTCTCACTGAAAATTGATGGAGTGTGTGAAGTTTCAAGCAGCTAGCCCAAACCCTGTTCGATTTCCAGCTTCATTTCCATTCACCTCTATAGGGCAAAAAGAAGAGGAACATGAAAATTGAAACTATTCCTGAAAGCAAACCCTTTATGTAGGAGGCCCAAACATTTGGAGTATACTCAAAATATGAAAAAGATGAATCCTGCACAGTATCATAGAAATTTGAAAACAAAACTAACTCTTACCTTAACACTAGGTCTAATCATAGTCCTAACACTAACCCTAACACTAACCTTAACCTTTTAGAGTCCCTTTGATCCAGAAGTCCCACATTAGGTGAGCCAAGTTGGGTAGGCTAACAGATGAATCTTTCACAATATCAAAGAACTCTGACCAATAATTGAGTGAGGTATTTCAGTACGTGCATATTTTGCTGTTTTCTCCTAATGTGCTCTTGGATAAATTATTTTTTTATGCTTCAGTTTAAGGTACTTTCACAAGGAACAACCAGAGAGTGCCCACAGAGAGCTGATTGAGTGTGTGAAGTTTCAAGCAGCTAGTACTAACTCTGTTTTATTTCCAGCTCCATTATCATTCACATCTATAGGAATAATAAATTGAAACCTAAAAATTCAAACTGTTCCTGACAGTGAACTGGCAACCCTTGAAAACCCAAACTTGGGGATCCTACTAAGACTAGGAAAAGGATGAATTCTGTACAATATCAAAATAATCCATGCAAAAAATGAAGCTTGCTCCTAAAGTGCTCACAGATGAAGCTATTTCTTTCTAGTTCAGCTTTGGGCTACTACCACAAGAAACAAATGAGAGAATGTGCACTGAGAACTGATTGAGTGTGTGAAGCTTCAAGCAGCTAGCACAAATCCTGTCTGAGTCCAGCTCCATTTCCATTCACCTGTATAGGGCAAAATGAAGTGAAACATGAAAATTTAAACTGGTCCTGAGAGCAAATCCTTTTACCTAGGAATCCTAAACATGGGGAGCATGCTAAGATTAGGAAAAAGATAAATACTGCCCAGTATTCAAAAAGTTTAAAAAAAACTAACTCTAACCCTAACACTAGTTCTAACACTTGCCCTAACTCTAACTAACACTAAGCCTAACCTGTTAAGAGAACCTTTGATCATAAAAGTTTTAAACTTGGGGAGACTAGTGGGCCAAGCTTACAGAAGAATCGTGCACAGTATCAATAAAATCTGACCAAATAATTGGGGGAGGTATTTCAGTACATGCATATTGCACTGTTTTCTCCTGAAGTGCTCTTGGATAAAGTTATTTTGCATGCTTCAGCTTATGGCTACTTTTACAAGGAAGAAACCAGAGAGTGCCCACAGACAACTGATTGAGTATGTGATGTTTTTTCAACCAGCTAGCACCAACCCTCTGATTTACAGCTCCATTTGCATTTACCCATATAAGTCAAAATGAAGTGAGACATTAAAAACAAACTATTCCCAACAGTGAACCATTGAACGGAGAAGGCCCCAAACTGGGGCACATAGTAAGGCTAGGTAAAAGATAAATATTCCCAGTATCAAAGAAATTTGAACAAAACAAACTCTAACCCTAACACTAGCTCTAAAGCTTGCCCTAACCCTAACCATAACACTAACACTTACCTGTTTAGAGAACCATTGATCTTAGAATTGCCAAACTTGGGGAGCCTAGTGGAGCAACCTAAAAGATGAATACTGTACAGTATCAAAGAAATCTGATCAAATTGTTGAGAGACTTATTTCAGTACATACACGTTTCTCTGTTTTCTCCTTAAGGACACTCGGATACAGTTGCTTTTGCATGCTTCATCTTTGGCATACCTTCAAAAGAAAGAAACCAGAGAGGGCCCACTGAGAACTGATTGTGTGAAAATTCAAGCACCTCCTGCCAACCCTGTTTGATTTACAGCTCAATTTTCATTCACATCAATAAGCCATGATGAAGGGAAACCTTAAAATACAAACTGTTTCTGACAGCGAACAATTGAACCGACAAGGCTCAAACCTGTGGAGCATAGTAAGGCTAAGTAAAAGATGAATCCTGCCCAGTATCATAGAAATTTGAAAAAAAAAAAAAAACAGGGCCCCATGGGTGCTCTCGTCACAGATGGAAGGCTCAGCTGCACAGTTTCTCTGGGCACAGACAGAAATCTCAGCCACACGGGTGCTCTCTGCGCAGATGCAAGGCAGCACAGAACACAGAGGCTTTGCTTGTGGGTCACCAGACTGAGCTCTGGACACAGTACAAGGTCACTCCAGAACCACTCACCTCACCAAACACCATACCTTATTCGCCATCTATTGGTGGGCGTGGCTCCCAGCTGGGTTCTGCAGCTTATCAGGTAACCGGATTACAACTCCCCTACCTCCAGCTGTGATAACTCAAGATTTTTCTCACAAGCTTTTGGGAGGTGTAGCTATCAATGTGGACCAGCAACTGTACAGGCACCTGGTTTCTAATTCAGACTAAGAGTAGGGAGGCTCTAGGTAGAAGCTCAAGCCCTCTCACCCTGGCTACCTCCACCACCCTGAGCACAGAGACTCAATCTAGGAATCGATGACTCCACCTACTGCAAGAAAAGAAAACAGAGTTCTGAGAGTCTTTTTTTCTTTCTTTTCTTTTCTTGTTCTTCTCATCCATTCTCCTCTACCCTTCCCCCTCTGGTCCTCACAACCACAACATATGTGAAACCAAGAACTTTCCATGAAATTGTACTTTAAGAACTGAATCACTAGAATACTATAATATAGAAGAATTGCATAGGCCCACCTCACCACCCATTTATTTGCTCTTATTTTCTTTCTCCCTCTCTTTCTTTCTTTCCTTGTTATTTTTTTTCTTTTTTTTCTTTCTCTCTCTATCCCACTTTTAGCCTCCTAACTTTTACTATTTATACATAGGGTAATTATATGAATACAGATAAAGAGTTTGAATTTATACCTTCTTCCATAAATTCCTCTTGTCTATTCATTAGAGTTCTCCTCCAAAGTTGCTAAGTTTGAGTAATTATATACCCTCACTCCTTTCATTCTTAACATACCATCCTACCCCTGACCCTCAGTTCTCTATACACCACCAGAAATGGTATGCCTTTTATGAAACTAATGACTATATTCTAAATAAAAATTGAAGCCAACATCTGTAGACACAGAGTCTAAATATAAATGTATTTATAATGGTTAGGCTTAGGCTTTGGGTTAGGGGTAGATTTAGAGTTAGGTTTTTATGTATGGTTAGGGCTAGGGCTAAGGATAGGGCAAGGGTTAGGACTAGGGTTTGGGTTAGATTTAGGATTATGGTAAGGGATAGGGTTAGAACTAGTGATAGGGCTAGTATGAGAGTTAGAGTTAGTCTTAGTGCTAGTGTTAGGGTTAGGGTTAGGGATAGGGCTAAATTAGGGCTAGTGTTAGTGTTAGGATTAGGCCTTGGGTTAGGGTTAGAGTTAGGGTTATGTTTAGGTTAAGGTATTGGGTTATAGCTAGGTTGAGGGCTAGGGCAAGGGTTAGTGTTAGGGTTAGGGCTAGGGTTAAGTTTAGGGTTATGATTAAAGCTAGGATGAGGGCTAATGTTTGTGTTAGGTTTAGGGCCAGTATTAGGGCTAGGGCTAATGTCAGGTCTAGGGTTAAAGTTAGGGATAGATTTAGTGTTAGTTTATGGCTTAGTCCAGTGTAGGGGTTAGGTTTATACTAAGGATCAGTTTTAGAGCTAGGGTTATTATTAGGGTCAGGATCAAGGTGAGGGTTTGGGTTAGGTTAGAGTTTAGGTTCAGGGCTTGAATTATCATTAGGTTTAGGGTTAAGGTAATGAAAGGGTTAGGTTTAGGGTTTGGGTGTGGTTTAGTGTAATGTATAGGATTATGGTTAGGCCTATGGTTAGCATAAGTTTTGGGTTATCATTAGGGTAATGGATAGGGTTAGACCTAAGTCTAGGGATAGGGTTATGTATAGGATTAGGGCTTTTGTTTGGGTTAGGGTTAGGTTTACATTTAGGGTTAAAGGTAGGTTTAGGGGCTGGGGATGTGGCTCAAGAAGTAGTGTGCACACCTGGCATGCACAGGGCGCTGGGTTTGGTCCTCAGCACCACATATCAATAAAATAAAGATGTTGTGTCCACCGAAAATTAAAAAAAATAATAAATATATAAAAATAACTAGGTTTAGGACTCGGATTCAGGCTAGGTTTTTGGTTAGTTAGGGCTAGGGTTAAGGCTATGTCTAATGTAGGAAGTAGTGTTATGATTAGAGCTAGTGTTAGGGTCAGTGTTAGGGCTACGTCTAGTGTTAGGGTTAAGTTTACGGTTACGATGCTGTTTAGAGCTGGGTTTAATGTTAGGGTCAGAGTCAGGGTCCAGATTAGTTTTCAGATTAGTGTTAGGACTAGAATTAGAGATAGGATTAGGGTAGGTGTAGGTTGAGGGTTTGGTTTAGGTTAAGTGTTAGGGTTAGGGTTAAGATTCGGATTTGTTTTAGGGCTAAGGGTGGAGTTAGGGGTAGTTTTAGGATTAATGTTAGGATTAGGGCTAGTGTTAGTGTGAGGTTTAGGCTTAGGTTTATGGTAGATTTAGAGTTAGTTTTAGATCTAGGCTTTGAGCTATGGGTAAGGATAGGGCTAGGATTAGGGGCTAAGTTTAGGGCTATGTTTAGGGTGATGATAAGGGATAGGTTTAGAATTAGTTATAAGGCTAGGGTGAGATTTTGAGTTAGTCTTAGATCTAGGGTTAGGGTTGGGTTAGGGATAGGGCTAAATTAGGGCTGAGATTAGGACTAGGGTTAGTGTTACTGTTAGGCCTAGGTTTAGGGCTAGGGTTAGTGTTACTGTTAGGGTTACGGTTAGGTTTAGGTTAAGGATTATAGCTACTTTTAGGACTAGGGTGAGGATTAGAAATAGGGTTATGGTTAGGGATAGGTTTATGATTAAGGTGAGGTTTATGGCTAGGATGTGGGCTAAGGTTTGTGTTAGGATTAGAGCTAGGGCTAATGTCAGGTCTAGGGTTACAGTTAGAGAGAGTTTTAAGGTTAGGTTTATACCTAGGTCTTTTATAAGGGTCAGTTTTCTTGTTAGGGACAGGTTTAGAGCTATGGGTATTACTGGGTCAGGTCAGAGTTAGGGTTTTTATTAGATTAAGGTTTAGGTTTAAGGCTTGATTTATCTTTATGGTTAGGATTAGATTAATGATAGTTTTAGGTTTAGAGTTCAGGTTAGGTGTAGGGTAATGGATAGTGTTAGGGTTAGGGAAGGAATTAGGGTTTGGCCTAGGGTTAGCAGAAGTGTTAGGGTTATCATTAGGGTAATGGATAGGGTTAGAGCCTGTGATAGGGCTAGTGTTATGCTTAGGATTAGGTCTAGGTTTAGGGTTATGTTTAGGGTTAGGGATAAGGCTATGGTTATGTTTAGCTTTAGGGTTAAAACTAGGGTAGGGCTTGGTATAGGGCTAGGTTTTGCAATAGGTTAGGGCTATGGCAAATGTAAGAATTTTGCTATGATTAGGGCTAGTTTTAGGTTTAGTGTTAGAGCTAAGTATAGTTTTAGGGTTAGGTTTAGGGTTACGGTGATGTTTAGAGCTAGTGTTACTGTTAGTGTCAGGGTCAGTGTTCAGTTTAGGATTATGGTTAATGTGAAATCCAGAATCAGCACTAGGGTTAAGTCTAAGGGAAGGGTTAGTGTTTGGCTTTAGGCTAAGTATTATTGTTAGGGTTAGGGCTAGGTTTTTCTTTAAATCTAGGGCTAGAGTTATGGAGAGATTAGGATTAGGTTTAGGTCTAGGGCTAGTGTTAGGGTTAGGTTTAGGTATAAGGTTACCAGTAGGGCTAGTGTTAGGGTTCGGTTTAAGGTTAGGTTCAGGTTTAGACCCATGATTAGTGTTAGGGTCAGAATAAGTGTCAGGTTTAGGGTTAGGGTTTGGGATATGTTTAGAGCTAGAATGAAGACTAGGGTTAGGACTAGTAATAGGGTTAAGGTTTGGGTTAGGTTAAGGATTAAGATTAGGATTAGGATTAGCATTAGGCTTAGGGTTTGGCATAGGGTAAGGGATAGGGTTAGAGCTAAGGTTAGGGCTAGGGTTAGGGTTAAAGCTTGGTTTAGGGCTCAGATTAGGGCCAGTTATTTTGTTAGGGTTATGGCTAGAGTTAGAGCAATGGCTAATGTAAGAACTAGGGTTTTTAGGTTAGTTTTAGGGTAATGGTTAGTGGTTAAACCTCTAGTGTTAGGATTAGGTTTAGGGTTAGGGTGAAATTTTGAGCTAGTGCTAGTGTTAGGTTTATAGTGAGGGTCAGGTTGAGTTTTAGGGTTAGTGTTAGTACCCGAATTAAGGCTATGGTTACTGTAGGGGTTCAGTTTAAGGTTAGGGTGGTTTTTAGAGCTATGGTGAGTGTTAGGATATGAGTAAGTGTTAGGGTTAGTATTAAGGTTAAGATTAGGACTCGAATTAGGGCTAGGATTAGGTCTAGAAGTAGTGTTAATGTTTGGTTTACATTAAGGTTTAAGTTTAAGCTTATTGCTCGGTTTAGTTTTACCCCATGGCTTATGTTTAGGGCTAGTTTTATGATTAGCGTTATGACTAGGGCTAGTGTTAATGTTTGGCTTAGGCTTAGGGTTAGGGTTAGATTTAGAGTTAGGGTTAGATCTAGGGTAGGACTAGGAATAAGGATTAGGCAATGATTATGGCCAGGTTTAGGGCTAGAGTTAGGGCTAGTGTTAGAATTATGGTAATGTACAGGGTTAGAAGTAGGGATAGGGCTAGTGTGAGAGTTAGAGTTACTCTTAGGGCTAGGGTTAGGGTTAGGGTTATGGATAGGGTTAAAATAGGGCTAGGATTAGGGCTACGGTTACTGTTCACCTTCGGCCTAGCTTTAGGGTTAGGGTTAAGTTTAGGGTAAGGAATGGTGTTATAGCTAGGTTTAGAGATAGGGTGAGGGTTAGAATTAGGGTTACGGCTATGGTTAGGGTTAGGGTTATGATTAAGGCTAGGTTTGGGGCTAGGATGAGGGCTATGGTTCTTTTTAGGGTTGGGACTAGGATTAGGGCTAGGGCTAATATCAGATCTAGGGTTATGGTGAAAGATAGTTTTAAGATTAGGTTTATGGCTACAGGTAATGTAAGGGTTAGGTTTAGGGATAGGGTCAGGTTTAGAGCTAGGGGTATTATTAGGGTCATGTTCTGGGTTAGAAATTTGTGATAGGTTGAGGTTTAATGTTTGGGATCGAAATAGCATTATGGTTAGTATTAGTGTAATGATAGGTTGAGGTTTAGTGTTTAGGTTTGTTTTAAAATAATGCATAGGTTTAAGAGTAGTGATAGGGTTAGCTTTAGGCCTAGGGTCATGGGTACGGCAATCTATAGGTTTAGAGTTAGGGTTTGGGCTAGGGTTATGGTTTTGATTAGGGCAACAGTTAGGATTAAGGTTAGGGTTAAAAATCGGGTTAGGACTTGGACTAGGGCTAGGTTTTGGGTTAAGTTAGTGCTATGGTTAGGAGTAAGGCTTATGTAAGTACTAGGGTTAAAATTAGTGTTAAATTTAGGGTTAGGGTTAGTGGTAGGTATAGTGTTAGTTTTATGGTTAGGGTTAGAATTATGGTCAGAGTCAGGGTCAGTGTTAATTCTAGTTTTCAGCTTAAAACTAGAATTAGAGCTAAGATTAGGATTAGGGTTAGGGTTTGGTTTAAGTTTAGGGTTAGGGTTAGGGCTATGGCTCAGTTTTGTTTTAGGGCTAGGGTTAAAGTTAGATTTAGAGTTAGGGTTAGATTTAGGGTTAGGGTTTGATTTAGAGTTAAAATTAGATCTAGGTTAGGGCTAGAGCTAATGATAGGGCTAGGGTTAGGGCTAGGGTTAGGGCTTGGATTAGGGTTTTACAAGGGATAGGGTTAGAAATAGGAATGGGGCTAGGGTGAGAGTTAGAATTAGTCGTAGGGCTAGGGATAGGGCTATGGTTAGAAATAGGACTAAATTAGGGCTAAGATTAGGGCTAGGGTTAGTTTTTGGGTTAGGCCTAAAGTTAGGTTTAGAGTTAGGATTAAGACTAGTTTTAGGGCTAGGATAAGGGCTAGCATTTGGGTTAGGTTTAGGGCTAGGATTAGGGCTTGGCTAATTTCATCTCTAAGCTTACAGTTGGGGATAGTTTTAGGATTAGGGTTATGGCTATATCTAGTGTAAGGGTTAGGTTTAGTGTAAAAGTCACCTTTACAGCTAGGTGATTTATTAGGACCATGGTCAGTGTTAGAGTTTGGTTGATGTTAGGGTTTAGGGTTAGGGTTTGAATTAGCATTAGGTGTGGGTTAGGGTAATGATAGGGTTTTGTTAAGAGTTTACATAAGGTTTAGGGTAATTGATAGGGTTAGGGTTAGCAATAGAGTTAAGGTTAGGCCTAGGATTTGCATTAGGGTAAGGGTTATGGTTAGTATAATGGATAAGATTAGAGCTAAGTTTAGGGCTAGGTTTATGGTTAAGAATATGTCTTGAATAAGGGTTAGGGTTAAGGTTAAAACTCAGGTTAGGCTTACGTTTATGTTTAGCATAAGGGTTAGGTTTTGAGCTAGGTTTAGGGCTAGGGTGAGGGTTAGGTTTAGGGTTACTTCTAGGGATAATATTATAGTACTCATAGGGTTAGGGTTAGGGTTAGGATTAGGGCTAGGGACATGATTAGGAAAAGGTTTTGGGTTAGGGTAATGTATACGATTAGATGTAGATTTAGGGCTATGTTTAATGTTAGATTGTGGTTTAGGCTGAGAGTTAGGGCTATGGTTATGTTTAGGTTTATAATAAGTGTTAGGGTTTGAGCTAGGTTTAGGTCTATGGCAAGTGTGAGGTTTAAGGTTAGGTCTAGGGTTAGTTTTCCATTAGGTTTAAGTTTAGCATTAAGCCTAGTATTATCAATAAGGTTAGGTTTAGGTTTAGAGTAATGGGTAGGTTTAGAGCTAGGTTTAGGGCTAGGGTTAAGTTTAGGATTAGGGCTAAGGTTAGGGTAAGATTGAGGGATAGGTGTAGGTTTATGTTTAGAGTAATGTTTAGGCTTTGAGCTAGGATTGGGACTAAGGCGAGGGTTAGGTTAGGGTTAGGGCTAGGATTAGGGTTAGGGTTATGCTTAAGGCTTGATTTAGGCCTAGGATTAGCTCTAGGTTTTGTGTTAGGTTTAGGCCTAGAGTTAGGGCTGTGGGTAATGTAAGAACTAGGGTTATGTTGAGGGCTAGTTGTAGGGTTAGGGTTATGGCTAGGTCTAGTGTTAGGTTTAGATTTTCAGATCGGGTCAGATTTAGAGATAGGTTTACTCTAAGGCAGGGTCAGTGTTTGGGTTAGAGTTAGGGTTACAGCCAGAATTAGGACTAGGTTTAGGTCTAGGGGTAGGGTTAATGTTTGAATTAGGTTAAGGATTATTGTTAGGGCTAGGGCTAGGTTTATGTTTAGGTCTAGGGCTAGAGTTAAGGCTAGATTTATGGTTTGGTTTAGGTCTAGGGCTAGTGTTAGGGTTTGGTCTAGGTTTAGTGTCAGTTTTAGACCTAGGGTTAATGTTAGGGTCAGAATAAGGGTCAGGGTTAGCATTAGGGTTTGGGATAGGTTTAGAGCTAGAATGAGGGCTAGGGTTAGGACTATTAATAGGGTTAGGGTTTTGGTTAGCCTAAGGATTAGAGATAGGTCTAGAGTTACCATTAGGTTTAGGGTTTTTCTTAGGTTAAGGGATAGCATTAGAGCTAGTGTTAATGCTAGAGTTAGGGATATGGTAAGGGTTAAATATAGGTTAAGAGATCGGATTAGGGCTGGTTTTTGTGTTAGGGTTAGGGCTAGATTGGGAATTGGCTAATGTAAGAGCCAGGGTTACAATTAGGGTTATTTTTAGGATTAGGGTTAGGGGTAGGTCTAGTGTGGGGTTTAGGTTTAAAGTTAGGGTAATATTTAGATGTAGGGTTATTGTTAGGATATGAGTCAGCATCAGGGTTAGTTTTAGGGTTAGGGTTAGGACTCAAATAAAGGCTAGAGTTACTGTTATTGTTCGGTTTATGTGAGGGCTGTGTTTAGAGCTAAGTTGACTGTTAGGATATCAGTCCGGGTAATGGTTAGCTTTAAAGTTAGGGTTATGACTTGAATTAGGGCTAGGGTTACTGTTAGGGCTTGGTTTAAGTTTAGGGTAGTCTTTAGAGCTATGGTTATTGTTAGAATATGAGTCAGGGTCAGGGTAAGTTTTAAGGTTAGGGTTAGGACTTGAATTAGGGCTAGGGTTACGTCTACGTATAGTGTTAGGGTTTGGTTTAAGTTAAGGTTTAGTGTTAGGGCTGTTGCTCAGTTTTGTTTTAGTCCTAGGTTTAGGATTTGGGCTAGTTATAAGATTAGCATGAGGGTTAGGGCTAGTGTTAGTGTTAGGCTTAGGCTTTGGGTTAGGGTTTGATTTGGATTTAGCGTTAGATCTAGTATTAAGACTAGGTCTAACTATTGGGCAAGCCTTAGGCCTAGGGTTATGGTTATGGTAACAAATAGGGTTAGAACTAGGGCTAGGGCTAGGGTGAGAATTAGAGATAGTCTTAGGCCTAGTGTTTTGGTTAGTTTTAGGGGTAGAGCTAAGTTAGACCTAGGATTAATCTTCAGCTTAGGCCTAGTGTCCGGCCTAGGGTTATAGTTAATTTTAGGGTAAGGTATGGTGTTATAGGTAGGTTTAGAGGTAGGATGAGGGTTAGAATTAGGATTAGGGCTAGGGTTAGGTTTAGGGTTATGATTAAGGATAGATTTAGGGCTAGGATGAGGGCTAGGGCTTGTTGTAGGGTTAGGTCTAAAATTAGGGTTAGGTCTAATATCAGGTCTAGTGTTAAAGTTTGAGGTAGATTTAGGGTTAGGTTTGTGTCTACTTCTAGTGTAAGTGTTAGGCTTAGGGTAAGGGTCAGGTTTAGAGCTAGGTGTATTTTTAGGGTCAGGATCAGGGTTAGGGTTTGTTTTAGGTTAAGGTTGAGTGATAGGGCTCAAATGAGCATTAGGGTTAGATTTAGGGTAAGGGTAATTAATTGGCTTAGGTTTAGGTTTCAGGGTAGGTTTAGGGCAATGGAGAGCTTTAGGGTTAGCAAAAGGGTTAGGGTTATGCCTAGGGTTAGCATCAGGATTCGGGTTATCATAAGGATAATATATAGGGTTAGAGCTATGGTTAGGGCTAGGGTTAGGTTAGGATTAGGGCTAGAGTTAGGTTAGGATTTGTGTTAGGGATATTAACCCTAGCTTAGTGTAGTGTTATGGTTAGATTTAGGGTAAAGGTTAGATTTTGAGGTAGAGTTAGTTCTAGGACGAGGGTTAGGTTTAGTGTTATGGTCAGGGATAAGTTTAGAGTTAGTGCTTGGGTTTTAATTAGGGTTAGAATTAGGTTTAGGGTAATAGATTGGGTTAGATGTAAGGTTAGCTTTATGGTTAAGGTTAGGTTTAGGTTTAAGTTTAGTTTTAGGGCTAGGTTTACTGTTGGTTTTAGGGTAAGGGTTAGAGTTTGAGTTAGGTTTAAGGCTATGTCAAGGTTTAGGTTTAGGGTTAGGTCTAAGGTTAGGTTTTTGGTTTGGATTAGGGTTTCGGTTAGGGTTAGGGATAGGGTTATCATTAAGTTTAGGGTTAGAGTTAGGGAAATGGCTAGGGTTAGAGCTAGTATTAAGTCTAGGTTTAAGGTTCGGATTAGTGCTACGGTTAGGGTTATGGTTACGGATAGTGCCAGGGTTATGTTTAGGCTAAGGGTTAGGCATTGAGCTAGGGTTAGAACTAAGGTGGGTGTTAGGGTTAGGGTTATGACTAAGGTTAGGGTTAGGGTAAGGGTTATGCTTAGGGTAGGGTTAGGCCTCAAGTAGGGTTAAGATTTTTGTTAAGTATAGGCCTAGGTTTAGTGCTTGTGTAATGTAAGATCTAGGATTCTGATTAGAGATAGTTTTAGGGTTAGGGTTATGGCTAGTTCTAGTGTTAGGTTTAGGCTTTGGGTTAGGGTCAGGTTTAGAGCTAGGTTTAATGTTAGTGTCAGGGCCATTGATCAGGTTAAATTTAGGGTTAGGGTGAAAGCCAGAATAGGATTAGGGTTAGGTCTAGTGGTAGGGTTAGTGTTTGGTTTAGGTTAAGGGTTATTGTTAGGGCTAGGACTAAGTTTTTGTTCACATCAAGGGCTAGAGTTACAGCTAGATTTAGGATTAGGTTTCTGTCTAGGGCTAGTGTTAGGTTTAGGTTTAGGTATAAGTTTACTCTTAGGGCTAGTTTCAGGTTTTGGTTTTAGTTTAGGGTCAGGTTTAGACCTATAATTATTGTTAGGGTCAGAATAAGGGTGAAAGTTAGGATGAGGTTTTGGGTTAGGGTTAGATGTAGAATGAGGGCTAGTGTTAGGATTAGTAATAGGGTTATTGTTTGGGTTTGGCTAAGGATTAGAATTAGGGCTAGAGTTAGCATTATGAGTAGGGTTTGGCTTAGGGTAATGAATAGGATTAGAGCTAGGTTTAGGGCTAGGAATAGGGTTAGGTTTAGGGCTAGTTTTAGAGTTAGGGTTAGGGTTAAATCTAGTGTTAGGGCTTAGATTAAGGCTATTTTTGTGTTAGATTTAGGGCTAGGGTTTGGCTAAGGCCAAAGTAAGAACTAGGGTTACGATTAGTGTTAGTTTTAGGGTTAGGGTTTTGGCTAAGGTCTAGTGTTAGCATTTGTTTTAGGGTTAGGGTGATATTTAGCGCTGGGTTTGTGTTTGGATATGAGTCAGGGTGAAGGTTAGTTTTAGGCCTAGGACTCGAATTAGAGCTCGGGTTATGGTTAGTTATGTGTTAGGGTTTGGTTTAGGTTAAGTTTTCTGGTTAGAGCAATGGTTCGGTTTATTTTTAGGGCTAAGGCTTGGATTAGGGCTATTTTTGGGATTAATAATAGTGTTAGAGATAGTGGTAGAATGAGGTTTAGGCTTAAGTTTAGGGTTAGATTTAGAGTTATGGTTAGATCTAGGGTTAGGGTTATTGCTAGGTTTAGGGCTAAGGTTAGGGCTATTGTGAGGGTTAGGGTAACAAATAGGGATATAAATCAAAATAGAGCTAGGGTATGAGTTACAGTTAGTCTTAGGGCTAGCGTTAGGAGTAGGGTTATGTTTAGGGTTCAAATAGGGCTAGTATTTGTGCTATGAAAATTATTGGGGTTAGGCCTATGGTTAGGACTAAGGTTAAGGTTAATTTTAGGGGAAGAAATGGGGTTATATAGCTAGGTTCAGTGCTAGGGCGAGGGTTATAATTAGGGCTAGGTCTAGGGTGAGGGTTCGTGTTAGGATTAAGTCTAGGTTTAGGGCTAGGATGAGGGCTAGGGTTTGTGTTAGGGTTAGGGCTAATATCATGACAAGTATTAGGGCTAGGGCTAATATCATGTGTAGGTTTATGGTTAGGGATAGTGTTAGGGATAGATTTATGGCTAGGTATAGTGTAAGGGTTAGGTTTAGGGTAGGGGTCAGGTATAGAGCTAGGTTATTATTAGGGTCAGAGTCTGGGTTAGGGTTTGGTTTGAGTTAAGGTTTAAGTTTAGGGCTCAAATATGCATTAGGATTAGGGTTAGGGTTAGAGTAATGGATAGAGTTAGGTTTACAGTTCAAGTTAGGTTTAGAGTAATGTATAAGGTTAGTGTTAGGGATAGAGTTAGGGTTAGGCCTAGGGTTAGCATTTGGTTTAGGCTTATGTTCAGAGTAATGGATAGGTTTAGTGCTAGTGTTAGGGCTTAGGTTAAGGTTAAGATTAGGGCTAGGGTTTGGTTTATTCCTAGGGTTAGTGTTAGGGTTAGGTTTAGGGTAAGTGTTAGGGTTTGAGCTAGAGTTAGGGCTAGGGCAAGGGTTAGGATTAGAATCAGGGCTATGGTTAAGGTTAGGGTTAGGGATAGGCTTATGGTTAGGGTTAGGGTTAGGGCTAGGGTTAGCATTAGGGTTAGGGTTATGTTTAAGGAAATGGAAAAAGTTAGAGCTAGGACTGGGCTATGTTTACAGTTAGGATTAGGGATAGGGCTAGGGTTAGGGTTAGAGCTAGGGTTATATTTAAGGTAAGGGTTAGAATATAAGCTAGGGTTAGGTCTAGGGCAAGCATTAGGTTTAGGGTTTGGGCTACAATTAGGGTTAGGGTTATTCTTAGTTCTAGGTTTAGATCTTGTATTAGGGCTAGATTTTTTGTGAGGTTTATGGCTAGTGTTAGGGCTACGGGTAATGTAAGAGCTAGGGTTATGGTTATGGCTAGTTTTGGGGGGTTAGTGTTATAGATATGTCTATTTTTAGGTTTAAGTTTTGGGTTAGGATAAGGTTTATAGCTAGGGTTTGTGTTAGGGTAAGCGTCAGTGTTCTGTTTAGCATTAGTTTTATGGTTAAGGCCAGAATTAGAGCTAGGGTTAGGTCTAGGGGTAAGGTTAGTCTTTGCATTAGGTTAATGGTTATTTTAGGGCTAAGGCTAGGTTTTTGTTTAGAACTAGGGCTAGAGTTATGGCTATATTTAGGATTAAGTTTAGGTCTAGTGCTAGTGTTATGGTTAAGTTTAAGTATAGGTTTACTGGTAGGGCTAGTTTTAGGGTTCAGTTTAGTGTTTAGGTCAGGCTTTGACCTAGAGATAGTGTTAGGGTAAGAAAAAGGGTAAGGATTAGGCTTAGGCTTCAAGTTAGGGTTAGAGATAGAAAGAGGGCTAGGGTTAGGACAAGTAATAGAGTTAGGGTTTGGGGTAAGCTAAGGATTAGGGTTAGAACTAGAGTAGCATTTGGGTGAGAGTTTGGCTTAGGGTAAGGACTATTTTAGAGCTAGGGTTTGGGTTAGTGTTAGTGTTAGGGTTAGGGTTAGGGTTAAAGCTAGGGTTGAGGCTCAGTTTAGGGCTAGGTTTTGTGTTTTTGGTTAGGGCTATGGCTAATGTAAGAACTAGCTTTATGGTTAGGGATAGTTTTAGGGTTAGGATTAGGGCTAGGGCTAGTGTTTGGGTTAAGTTTAGGGTTAGGGTGATGTTTAGAGGTATTTTTATGGTCAGAGTCAGGGTCAGTATTAGTTCTAGTGATATGGTTATTACTAGGTGTAGCATTAGGATTTGGTTTAGGTTAAGGGTTAGGATTAGGGCTATAACTCAGTTTTGTTTGTGAGCTATGGATAGGGGTAGGGCTAGTTTTCAAATTAGAATTAAGGTTAGGGCTAGTGTTAGGGTGAGGTTTAGGTTTAGAGTTAGGGTTAGATTTAGAGTTAGGGTTAGTTCTAGGTTTAGGATTAGGGCTAGGGTTAGGACTGAGGTTAGGGCTAGTGTTAGGGTTAGGCAATAGATAAGGTTTGTACTAGAAATATGTCTAGGGCTAGAGTTAGGGTTAGTCTTAGGGCTAGGCTTAGAGTTAGGTTTACAGTTAGTAATAAATTAGGGCTAGGCTTAGAGCTATGGTTAATGTTAGGATAAGGCCTAGGGTTAGGGCTAGGGTTAGTGTTAGTGACAGTGTTAGGGTTAGTTAGGGTTAGGGGAAGGGATGTGGTTATACCTAGATTCAGAACTAGGGTGAGGGTTGAAATTAGGGTTTGGGCTAGGGATAGGGTTCAGGTTAGGATTAAGGCTAGTTTTAGGGCTAGGATGAGGGCTCAGGTTTGTGTTAGGTTTGAGGCAAGAATTAGGTAGAGTGCTAATGTCAGGTCTAGGGTTACGGTTAGGAATACTGTTAGGGTAAATTTAATGGCTAGGTCTAGTGTAAGGGTTATGTTTAGGGTAAGGGTCAGGTTTAGAGCTAGGTGTGTTATTAGAGTCAGTGTCTTGTTCAGAGTTTGGGTTAGGTTTTGGTTTAGTTTTAGGGCTCAAATTAGCATTAGGGTTAGGGTTAGGGTTAGAGTAATTGATAGGGATAGGTTTAGTGTTCAGGTTAGGTTTAGGTAAGGATAAGGTTAGTGTTAGCGATAGGTTTATGGTTAGGCCTAAATGGATAGGGTTAGATTTAGGTTTAGGACTAGGGTTAGTGTTAGGTTTAGTGTAACTGTTAGGTTTTGAGCTAGGATTAGGACTACAGCAAGGGTTAGGTTTACGGTTAGGTCTAGGGTTAGGTTTACAGTTAGGGTTAGACTACATTTAGGGTTAGGACTAGGGTTAAGATTACAGTTCAGGTTAGAGTAGGTTTAGGGTTAGGGCTAGTGTTATCATGACGTTTATAGTTAGGGTTAGGGTAATGGGTGAGTTTAGAGCTATGTTTAGAGCTATGTTTGGGTTAGGCTTATGTTTAGGGTAATGGATAGGTTTAGGGCTAGGGATATGGTTAGGATTAGGGCTAGGGTTAGGGTTAGGGTTAGGCCTAGGGTTAGTGTTAGAGTTAGGTTTAGGGTAAGTGTTAGAGTTTGAGCTATGTTTAGGGCTAGGGCGACGGTTAGGGTTAGTGTCTGGTCTAGGTTTAGGATTAGGGTTAAGTTTAGTGCTAGGGTTAGCATTAGGGTTCGGGTTATGTTTAGGGTAATGGATAGGGTTAGAGCTAGAGTTAGGGCTAGCATTATGGTTAGGATTAAGTCTAGGGTTAGGTTTAGGGTTAGGGCCAGTTTTAGGGTTAGTGTTTGATTTAGGGTAATGGTTAGGGCTAATGTTAGGTTTAGGGTTATAACGAGATGTAGGGCTCAGTTTATGGCTAGGTTTTGGGTTAGGTTAGGGCTATGATTAAGGCTATGGCTAATGTAAGAACTAGAGTTATGATTAGGGCTACTATTAGGGTTATGGTTAGGGCTAGTCCTAGTTTTAGGGTTAGGTATACTTTTGGGGTGATGATAGAGCTAGGGTTAGTGTAAGGTCAGAGTCAGGCTCAAGGTTAGTTTTAGGGTTAGGTTAGGACTAAAATTAGGGCTAAGGTTAGGGCTAGGTGTAGGGTTAGGTTTTTGTTTAGGTTAAGGGTTAGGGTTAGGGCTATGGCTAGGTTTTGTTTTAGGGCTTGAACTAGATTAGGGCTAGTTTTAGGATTAGTGTTAGTGTTAGGGCTAGTGTTAGTGTGAGGTTTATGCTTAGGGTTAGGGTTGGACTTAGAGTTATGGTTAGTTCTAGGGTTAGGGCTAGGGCTAGTGTTAGGACTATGGTTAGGGCAAGTGTTAGGGTTATGGTAAGGAATAGGGTTAGATCTAGGAATAGGGCTAGGGCGAGAGTCAGAGTTAGTCTTAGTGCTAGTGCTAGGGTTAGGGTTAAATTAGGGCTAGGATCAGGTCTAAGATTAGTGTAAGGGTTTAGTCTAGAGTTAGAGTTAGGGTTAGATTTTGGGGAAGGGATGGGGTTATAGCAAGTTTCAGAAATAGGGAGAGGGATAAAATTAGGGATAGGGCTAGAGTTAGGGTTCAAGTTAGGATCAAGACTAGGTTTATGTCTAGGATGAGGGCTAGCGGTTGGGTTAGGGTTATGGCAAGAATTAGAGGTAGGACTAATATCAGGTCTAGGGTTATGGTTAAGGATAGTTTTTGGGTAAGATTTATGGCTACGTCTACTGTCAGAGTTAGGTTTAGGGTGAGGTTCAAGTTGAGAGCTAGGGGTATTATAATAGTCAGAGTCAGCTTTTGGGTTTGGATTAGGTTGAGGTTTAGGGTTATGGCTCACATTAGCATTAGGTTTGAGTTAGGGTTAGGGTAATGGATAAGGTTAGGTTTAGGCTTCAGGTTAGGTTTAGGGCTCAGGTTAGATTTATGGTAAGGGATAGGGTTAGGGTTAGGCCTAGGGTTAGCATTATGTTTATGGTTATCATTAGGGCAATGGATAGGGTTAGAGCTAGGTTTAGGGCTAGGGTTATGTTTAGGATTAGGGCTAGAGTTAGGGTTAGGGCTAGGTTTAGGGTATGGGTTAGGGTTTGAGCTAGGTTAGTGCTAAGGATAGGGTTAGGATTAGGATTAGGTCTAGGGTTAGGATTAGAATTATCATTAGGTTTAATGTAATGGACAGGTTTAGATGTCAGGTTAGGGTTAGGGTTAGGGTTAGGTTTAGGACTAGGGTTAGTGTTAAGTTTAGCATAATTGTTATAGTTTGAGCTTGGGTTAGGACTAGGGCAAGTGTTAGGTTTATGGTTAGGTCTAGGGATAGGTTAGGGTTAGAGTAGGTTTAGGGTTAGGGCTAAGGTTATCATGACATTTATGGTTTTGGTTATGGTAATGGGTGGGGTTAGAGCTAAGGTTAATTCTAGTTTTAAGTTTAGGATTAGGGCTAGGGTTAGGGTTAGGCTTAGGCTTAGGTTAAGCTTATCATTTTCTTACGTTTAGGTTAAGGGTATGGGTCAGGGATTGAGTAAATGTTAGGACTAGGTTGAGGCTTCAGATTAGAATCAGGGCTAGGTATAGAGTTAGGGTTAGGGTTAGGGTTAAGGTTAGGGCTAGGTTTAGCATTAGGTTTAGGGTTATGGTTAGGGTAATGGATAGAGTTAGAGCTAGGAATTGGGCTATGGTTACAGTTAGGATTAGGGCTAGGATTGAGGTTAGGTTTTGGTCTAGGGTTATGTTAAGTATAATGGCTAGGTTTTGAGCTAGTGTTATTGTTAGGGCTAGGTCGAGGATTAGGTTCAGCCTAAGGTCTAGGGACAGAATCATGGTAGATTTAGGGTTAGGGTTAAGTTTAGTGCTAGCATTATCATTAGGATTAGGATAAGGGTAGGTTAATGGATATGGTTAGATGTAGCTTTAGGTTTAAGTTTAGGGATAGATTTAGTTTTAAGGTTAATGTTAAGGCTATGGTTATGTTTAAGTTTATGGTACAGGTTAGGTTTTGAGCTAGGGTAAGGGCTATGGCAAGTGTCAGTTTTAGGGTTTGGTCTATTGTTAGTTTTCTGGGTATGATTAGGGTTATGGTTAGGGTTAAGGCTAGGGTTATCAATACAGTTTGGTGTTGTGTACAGTTAGCGTTAGTGATAGGGCTAGGGTTAGGCTTAGGGTTAGCATTAGGGTAAGGGTTATGGTTAGGGTAATTAATAGGGTTAGAGCTTAGGTTAGAACTAGAGTTATGACCTAAACCAAATCCTAATGCTCAATCTAGCCCTAACCCTAAGCCTACAACTAATATTGACCCTGACTCTGAACCTAAAACTAACCCTAACTCTAAATATCACCCTAACCCTAAACCTAACCCAAACACTATACCTAGCCCTAACCCTAACCCTAGCCTTAAGTGTAAAACCAGTTCTTACATTAGCCATAGCCCTAACCCTAACACAAAACCTAGCCCTAGTCTGAGCCCTAACTCTAGCTTTAACCCTTGCCCTAATCCTAACCCTAACCCTAGCTTTAAACTTATCCCTTACCTTAAGTCAAACCCTCACCCTAATGCTACCCTAGTTCTAACCCTAATCGTTAGCCTACTCCAAACCTTAACTCTATTACTAGTCCTAACCCTAGACCTCATTCTATCTCTAACCCTAACCCAATGTCTAAGCCTAACCCTGACCCTTATTCTGACCCTAACACTAACCCTAGGAATAAGCCTGACCCTAATCCTAAACTAAACCCTAACACTAGCCCTACCGGTAAACCTATACCTAAACTTAACTGTAACACTAGCACTAGACCTAAACTTAATTCTAAATATAGCCATAATTCTAGTCCTAGCCTGAACAATAACCATTAACCTAACACAAAGACTAACCTTTATGTCCCTAGACATAAACCTGGTTCTAATTCTGGCCCTAACACTAAATCCAATACTAACCTGAACACTGACCCTTACCCTAACATAAACCCTAGCTCTAAATCTTATCCTAACCCAAAACCTAACACTAACACAGGATTTATCCATAACCCTAACCCTTAATCTAGCCATAACTATAACCCTAGCTCTTACATTACCCATAGCCCTAATGCTAGCCATAAACCTCACCTAAAACATAGCCCTAAACCTAGCCCTAAGCATAACCCTAACATTAACCTAACCAAACCCTACCCTAATGATTGCCGTAGCCCTTATCCTAGCTCAAACTTTAACCCTTACCCTAAGCATAACACTAGCCCTAACCCTAACCCTAATCTTAGCCCAAATCCTAACTGTAACCATAGCCCAAATCCTAGATCTAACTTTATCCTTTACTTTAAACATAACCCTGACCCTAATGCTAACCCTAGCCCTAACCCTAACCCTAAACCTAACCATAGCCGTGACTCTAATCCTAAACCTCATGCTAGCCCTAACCCTACCTCAAACCCTAACACTTACCTTAAACCTAACTCTAACACTAACCCTAAGCCTTGCCTTAATCCTAGCCCTAATCCTAACCTTAACCCAATCTCTAACACTAGCACTAACCCTATCCATTACCCTAAACATAAGCCTAATTCAAACGTTAACACTAGGCCTAACCCTAACCCTATCCCTTTTATTAACCCTATACATTACTCTAAACCTAAACTGAACCCTAAACCTAACCCTATCCATTACTCTAACCCGAATCCTAACCCTAATGCTAATTCAAGCCCTAAATATAACCTTAACCCAATCCAACCCTAACCCAGACTCTGACCCTAATAATACACCTAGCTCTAAACCTGACCCCTACCCTAAACCTAACCCTTACATTAGACCTAGCCATAAACCAAACCTTAAAACTATCCCTAATTGTAACCCTAGACCTGATATTAGCCCTAGCCCTAATCTTAGCCCTAACTCTAACACAAACACTAGCCCTCATCCTAGCCCTAAACCTAGCCTTAATCCTAACCAGAACCTCATCCTAGCCCTATCCCTAATTTTAACCCTTTCCCTAGCCCTGAACCAAGCTATAAAACCCCATTCTTGCCCATAAAACTAACCCTAACATTAGCCCTAACCATAGGCCTAATGCTAACACTAATCCTAGGGCTAATCCTAGCCCTAATTTAGCCCTAACCTTAACCCTACTTCTAACCTAGCCCTAAGACTAACTCTAACTCTCACTCCTAGCACTATTTCTATTTCTAACCCTATCCGTTACTCTAACCCTCACACTAGCACTAAACTTATCCCTAACCCTAGCCATAGCCCTAACATAGATCTAACTGTAATGCTAAATCTAACCCTAACCTTAAGCCTAAATCTCACCCTACCACTAGTCCTAACACTCTTGCTAATCCTAAACTAGCCGTAACCCTAGCCCTAGCCCTAAAACAAAACCGAGCCTTGCTCTAACCCTAAAAATACCATATACCAAACCCTACCACTATAACTAGCAATAACCCTAGCTCTAATTCGAGTCATAGGCCTAAAATTCACCCTGATCCAACTCTTATCCAAACACTAAACCTAGCTCTATATATCACCCTAACTCTAAAGTTAATACTAACACAAGACCGAGCCCAAATCCTAACCCTAAAACTAACCCTAATCATAACCCTAGTTCTTACATTGGAAATAGCCCTAACCCTAACACAAAATAGCCCTAAACCTAGCCCTAACTAGATTTAACCCTAACTCTAGCCCTAAACCAAACCCTATACATAGCCCTAACCCTAGCTCTAACACTATCCCTTACGCTAAGCCAAAACCTATCCATAATGTTAAACCTAGTCCTAATCCTAATATTTAGCCTAAACCAAACACTAACCCTATTACTAGTCCTAACCCTAGCCCTTGTTCTAGCTCTAACCCTAACCCAAAACCTAACTCTAAACTACACCCTTATTCTGACCCTAACACTAATTATAGGTCTAAACCTGAACCTAACCCTAAACTGAAACCTGAAACTAGCCCTACCAGTAATCTTATACCTAAACCTAACCCTAACACTAGTCCTAGACCTAAACCTAATCCTAAATCTAGCAATAACTCTAGCCATAGACCTAAAACTAAACTTAGTACTAGCCCTAACAATAACCAGTAACCTAAAACAAACACTAACCCTACCCCTATACCTAAACCTAGTCCTAATTCTGGCTTTCCCCCTAACCCTAAAACTTACTTGAACACTGACCCTGACACTAACACTAAACCTAGCTCTAACCTGAACCTAAACCAAAATCTAAATTTAACACTAGACCTAGCCATAGCCCTAACCCTAAAACTAGCCCTAATTAGAACCCTAGATCTTACATTAACCATAGCACTAACCCTAGGCCTAAACCTAACACAAAACCTAGCCCTAATCCGAGGCCTAAACCTACCCTAAGCATAACCCTCACCCTAACCCTAGCCCTAACCGTAACCCTAACCCACACCTTAGTCCTACCCCTAGCTCAAAGCCTAAACCTTAGCCTAAACATAACCCTAGGACTATCCCTAACCATAACCATAACCCTAGCCCTAATCCTAACGTTAACTCTAGGCCTAACCCTAGCTTCAAACCTAGCCATTACCTTAAATCTAACCCTAACCCTAATGATAACACTAGGTCTAACTCTAACCAAAACCCTAACACAAATCATAAACCTAAACCTAGACCTAACCCTAAACATAACCTTTGCTGTAGCCCTAACCCTAACTCAAACCCTAACCCTTACCCTAAACCCAACAGTAAACCTAGCCCTAAAACTAAACTTAACCCTAAATCGAACCTTAACACTAAAGCTAACCTTACATCTAACCCAATATATTCCCCTAAACCTAACCCTAACCCTAATGAAAACCCAACCCTAGCCCTAAACCTAACCCTGACCATAACCATAACCCTAACCCTACATCTAACACTAAACCTAAATCTCATCCTAGGACTAACCCTAGCTCAAAACCTAACCTTTACCCTAAACCTAACCTTAACCCTACCCTAAGCTAGTGTTACTAGCTGTAACCCAAACCCTAAGCCTAATTCTAGACCTAATCTTAACAATAACCTTAGACCTAACCCTAGCTCTAACCCTATACATTATCCTTCTGATAACCCTAATCCTAATACTAACCCTAGGCCTAACCCTAACTGTTTGGCTAACCTGAAATGTCTCCATTCCACTAAAACCTACATTGAACCCTAAACCTAACCCTATGCATTACTCTAACCCTAACCCTAATGCTCATTTGAGACCTATCCTTAAACATTAAGCTAAAACAAACCCTAACCCTGATACTGACCCTAAAAATACACATAGCTCTAAACCTGACCCTTACCCTAAGCCTAACACTTACACTAGACCTAGACACAAACCTAACCATAAGTCTACCTCTAAATGTAACACTAGAACTGACATTAGCCCTAGCCCTAATTATAGAACTCAACCTACAACAAACCCTAGCACTCATTCTAGCCTTAAACCTAACCTTAATCAGATCCCAAACCCTAGTCCCTTACTCCTAACCCTAATCCAAACACTAGCCCTAACCCTAACA
The DNA here is from genome assembly GCF_021218885.2 of Marmota monax. NCBI lineage: Eukaryota > Metazoa > Chordata > Mammalia > Rodentia > Sciuridae > Marmota > Marmota monax. The sequence goes on along the minus strand of NW_026692716.1, from coordinate 108,989 downwards.
CTAACGTAAACCTAATCTTAGCCCTAATTTAGCCCTGTCCTAACCCTTGCCCTAACCCTAGCCATAAGATTAACTCTAACTCTCAACCTAGGCCCATCCCTTGTTCTAACCCAATCCCTAACCAGAACCCTAATCCTAGCCCTAATCCTAGGCCTATCCTTGGCCCTAGCCCTAACCTAGATTTAACTTTAACTCTAAATCAAACAATAACCATAAGCTTAAAAATAACCCTAACCCTAACTCTAAATCTAACTTTAACCCTAAGGCTAAACCTAAACCTAACACTAGCCCTAACCCTAATGCAAACCCTAAAACTAGCCCTAACCCTAGCCCTAGCCCTAAAACAAAACTGAACCTGCTGAGAGCCACAGCCGAGTCTTTATGGCCCCTGGCATTTTGCCAACAGTATTGATTGACAGGCAAGACATTACTATCCGCCTCTGCCGCAACTTTTGAGTTCTCACACTATTTTGGAGTTCTCATGGGGATTTCCGGGGATCCCCCGAGAGTTCCCATTGGTTGGGGAAGTGCAGGAGGAGGGATTTCCGGGAGAGATATTTCTGGCTGGGGTTTCCTGGACAAGCCTCGTGGCGTTCGGGACGATTCCCCGGGAGCTGTGTGAAGTGTTTTCCTGCAGTTTAAAAATAAAGTTTGTTCCTGCTTCAGTGGCTCGTGATTTGTGCCCAGCCAGACTGTAGCATTTGGTGGCCCGTACGGGGAATGTCTGAAGCTTTGGGGTAAGTGAAATTGCTTGCCCCTAAGGGAAGGCCAGAGAATGGGTGACCATTTTAAAAAACAATGTGTTCTTGTTTTGATTTGTTTTGTGTTTGTTTCAAGCTGCCTATCCCTAGAATTTTCTCAGGCAGATTGGGAAAAATGGTTGGCTCAAGGTTTGAAGTTGTTTGCCCCTGAGGAAGAGATAGAAATAGACCACAAATGTACATGTCAGGAAAATAGGAAAATTGATACAACGATTTTTTTTTTCCGTTTTTGTTTCATTCTGTTTCGGTTTTGTTTTGTGTTATCTTATTGGGCTGCATTATCTTTATAACAGATTAGAAATTAGTAAAAAACAAACTGAAAGAGTGTTAAGTAAATTGTTAGAGGCTCAGACCATGGAGAAAGACATTTTATATCAAGCAAAAGAGAAGGTCTCTCAAGCTAGTCAGACAGAGGAAGAAAATTTTAAGGAAGAAAGCTTAGAGGAGAAACAGCTATTAGGGAAAAAGCTACAACAGGAGGCTGCTACTAACACCGTTCTATCACCAGAGGGCGTAATTCAACCAACAGCTCCCCCTATGGAGATAGCTGAGTGCCCCTCAAACCCCGTAGTTGATAGATGGGATCCTGAGACAGGACCTCAAATATTAGCATGCCCTGTACTTCAGCAGGCAGGAAGGCAGCAAATTCACCGTGCTTTAGATTTCAAAACAGTGAAGCAGTTAAAGGAGGCTGTAACTACCTATGGTCCTCAAGCACCGTTCACTGTAAGCATGGTCGAATCCATTACCAACTTGGATATGACACCAGCAGATTGGGCTAGTATGTGTAAATCTGTGCTAAATGGAGGACAATATTTGTTATGGAAGGTTGCCAATGAGGAATTTTGCAGGGAGACAGCTAGATGAAATGCAGCAGCTGGTTACCCTCAAAGAAATCTAGATATGTTGTTAGGAAAAGGACCTTATGAGGGTCAATGGCAACAAATTGAATATGATCCTGGCGTATATGCACAAATTGCTGTAAATGCGGTTAGGGCATGGAAAACTTTACAGGGGCATGGAGGTTTACAAGGTCAATTATCTAAGGTAATACAAGGAACTAATGAACCTTATGCTGATTTTGTAGATAGGCTTATTCAAGCAGCTTCTAGAATTTTTGGGGATACAGAAAAAGCAATGCCATTTATAAAACAACTGGCTTATGACCAAGCAAATCATTGTTGCAGAGAGGTCATTAGACCATGGAGACATGAAGATTTAAACACATATATTAAATTATGTAGAGACATTAATGAACAAGGGCAAGTCTTAGCAGCAGTACAACAGGCTTTAGATGCCAGGCCAAAAACATGCTATAATTGTGATCAAACAGGACATATTAAAAGGAGTTGCCACATAGGAGGAGGGTTTAACAAAGCTAGATATCAAACGAATAGAATACCGGGTATTTGCCCACGATGCCATAGAGGGAAACATTGGGCTAATGAATGCCATTCTCAAACCACCATAGAGGGTATTCCATTATCAAAAAACAGACAAGGACCAAGTGTTTACCCATGATATTGTGGAGAAAGGCATCAAGCTCCATTGCCAAAAAACGGACAGGGGGGCCCAATGCTCCGGGACCCATGACCACAAATGTACGGGGCACTGGAGGAACCCAGAAACACCATGGATGAAACCAGCAACACCATCAGGGTAGTGCCCAGGACACATTATCCATCAGATCTCTCATCAGACAAACCAGAGGGAGTGCAGGGTTGGACATCTGTGCCTCCGCCAGAGCAGTACTAACTCCAGAGATGGGAGTTCAAATCATTCCCACAGGAGTAAAAGGACCTCTTCCCCAAGGAACAGTAGGCTTATTGTTAGGACGCAGTTCTTCTACGCTAAAAGGACTTATGATAAGTCCCGGGGTAATTGATCCCGATTATGAAGGTGAAATAAAAATTATAGCTAGTTCTCCAAAGGGTATATCAGTAATTTCACCAGGAGATAGAATAGCACAGTTATTAATAATACCCAGCCTACATGATAAATTTTCCAGTAGTACTATAGAAAGAGGTTCCAGGGGATTAGGCTCCACAGGTGTAGATAGGGCTATGCTGTCTTTAAATTTAGATTCTCGCCCCATGCTAAAACTAAATATTCAAGGACATGAATTTAATGGGATACTGGATACAGGTGCAGACCTTAGCATCATATCTCGTCAAGAATGGCCAAAACATTGTCCGTTACAACAAGCCACTCAAACGCTTCGAGGCCTAGGAGTGGCAACTAATCCCCATAGAAGTGCAATGGTATTCAATTGGAAGGATCCTGAAGGATGTGAAGGAACTATACAGCTGTATGTATTGGATCATCTTCCTATAAATTTATGGGGACGAGATGTCCTAGATCAATTAGGTTTGACATTAACAAATATCATCAATCCAAATGCACCCACTATTAGGGCTAGATAAGGTTTCAGGAAAGAAAAAGGATTAGGAGAACAAGGTATAGCAGCACCAATTCAAATAGATCAGGGAATAAATAGACATGGACTGGGTTTTCAGAATGGGTCACTGAGGCAATAAAAAATACTTGGAAATCAGATAGACCAGTATGGGTTCCTCAGTGGCCCCTGACTAAAGAAAAGATACAAGCAGCCCATGACCTGGTCAAACAACAATTAGCAGAGGGACATATACAACCTTCCGTATCTCCTTACAATACTCCCATTTTTGTCATTAAAAATAAGTCTTGTAAATGGAGATTATTGCAAGATTTAAGAGCCATTAATAATGAAATGGTTATTATGGGACCTGCTCAATTGGGGATTCCTCAATTGTCTGCTTTGCCAAAAACCTGGTACGTTTTAGCTATAGATATTAAAGTTTGTTTTTTTTTTTCAATTCCAATTCATCCTGAGGATAGTCCACATTTTGCATTTACTATCCATGCACTGAATCATGAAGGTCCTGATCAGAGATATGAATGGAAAGTACTCCCGCAAGGGATGGCTAACAGCCCAACTATGTGTCAAATTGATGTTAACAAAGCAATCCAGACACTTAGAAATCAAAATCCTAAACTACAAATATTTCACTATATGGATGATGTATTGTTAGCACACAAAGATAAAAACACATTGCTAGAATATTATGCCACACTTAAAAATTTATTAAAAAATTATAATCTAGAGATAGCAATAGATAAAGTACAATTAAATTTTCCAATTAATTATTTAGGAGTTCTATTATCCTCAACCATGGTCCGTCCACCAAAAATTCAAATACGAGTAGATCAACTCAAATCACTTAACGACTTTCAAAAGTTATTAGGAGACATAAATTGGATAAGGCCTTATCTAGGCATACCAATAGGAGAGTTAGGACCTTTATTTGATATCCTAAAAGGTCCATCAGATCCAAATTCACCCCGCATGTTAATGCCTGAAGCAAGAAAGGCATTAAAAATTATTGAAACATATAAGGAAAATATGCATTTGGATAGAATTGATATAAATTTGCCTTTATTATTTATTGTAATACCAACAAAAAATATTCCTACAGGAGTATTTTGGCAAGAAGGTCCATTATTGTGGATACATTTATCTTATTCTCCTAACACTATTCTTACTAGGTATCCTGAGGCTGTAGGACAATTAATACACAAAGGAATAAAAGCAGCAAATGGAGTGTTTGGAATTTCTCCCAATAAAATTATTACTCCATATACTATGGATCAAATTGATGAGTTAGCTAATGAGTTAAATACTTGGGCAATAATCATGTGTAAATCTAATGTTTCATTTGATAATCACTTACCATCTAATCCTTTGTTGTCTTTTTGGTCTTCGCATCCTGTAGTTTTTCCAAAAATGACAAGAAAAACCCCTATCATGAATGCTCCAAATGTATTCACTGATGGGTCAAATAATGGTACAGCAGCAGTAGTTACCCCTGATCAAACTTTTACATTTTCAGTACCCAAACAATCAGCTCAAAAGGTAGAGCTTAATGCAGTTTTACAAGCTTTTGTGATGTTTAAAGATTCTGTATTTAATTTATTCTCTGATCGTCAGTATGTAGTTAACGCTATAATATCCCTTGAAGATGCTGGCAGGATTTCCCCTTCCTCTACTGTTTTCTCTTTGTTTTCTGCTATACAAAGTCTAATCTGGGACAGAAAAGATCCATTCTTGATAGGACATATCAGAGCACATACAGGATTGCCTGGAGCCCTTAGTTTGGGCAACGATTTAGCAGATAAAACTACACATGACATACATATTTTCTCTACACTAGAAGAAGCTACACATTTTCATAAAAGGTTCCATGTCAATGCTAATACTTTACAAAAGCGTTTTAAAATAAGTAAGGAACAAGCTAGACAAATAATAAAACAATGTCAAAATTGTGTGACCTTTTTACCACAAGTTAATCTTGGAGTCAGTCCTAGAGGACTGATACCTAACCATATTTGGCAGATGGACGTCACACACTTGCCACAATTTGGAAAATTAAAATATTTGCATGTTACAGTTGATACTTCTTCTGGATTCTTGATGGGTTCCCTTCATTCTGGAGAAAAAACTAAAGATGTTATAGCTCATTGCTTACAAAATTTTGCCACTATGGGCGTTCCAAAACAGTTAAAAACAGATAATGGTCCTGGTTATACTTCTACCTCTTTTAAAAAATTTTGCTCATCATTTGGCATTACTCATATAACAGGAATTCCATACAATCCACAGGGACAAAGCATAATTGAAAGAGCTCATCAAACTATTAAAACATACTTATTAAAACAAAAGGAGGGAATTGGAAAGGGGTATATATCCCCCAAAGATAAACTTAAAATAACCCTTTTTACTCTAAACATTTTAAATTTGGATTCCTCAGGGCTTAGTGCTGCGGAAAGGCATATGTGTCCAAAAAATGTACATAAGCCTAAGGTACTTTGGAAGGATATTCTAACAGGAAAATGGAAAGGTCCTGACCAGTGATTGTCTGGAGTCGGGTTTCTGTTTGTGTTTTTCCACAGGGAGAACAGCAGCCAATTTGGATTCCAGAGAGATTAACTAAAACAATTTCTACAGGCCAAAAGGAAGATGATTTGACTCAAATCCATAACAGCTGATATCCAGAACTCCAGTTTGGCTATTCTTACATCTACGACAGTGATTAACCAGGACGCCTTTTTCAATATTTATTTTATTAAATGTAACCCTAACACAAACCATAATTATAAACATAAACATAAACATAACCCTAAACCTAACACTAACACATAACCTAACCCTATGCGTAACCCTAACCATAACACTAATCATAACCCTAAACATAATGCTAACCCAAACAATGAAACTAAACTTAAACATAACCCTAACCCTAAAACTCACACAAAACCTAACCCTAACATAAACCCTAACGCTAATACTAACCCTAACCATAAACATAACCCTTACCCTAAACCTAACACTAACCCTAAACTTATCCCTAAACCTAACCTTAACACTAAATGTAACCATAAACCTAACCCTAAATTAACCCTAACACTAACTCTAACGCAAAGTTTAACACTAACACTAACATAAACCCAAACACTAATACTAATTTTAAACCTAGCCTAACGCTAACCCAAAACTTAACCCTAAATCTAACCCTAACGTTAACTCTAACACTAACCCTAACCCTAAAATGTACCCTAACACTAAATCTTACCCTATCCCTAACAATTACCCTAACCCTTTCCCTAACCGTAACCATAACACTAACCCTAAAACTAACCCTAACCCAAACACTAACACTAAACATATTCCTAAATCTAACATATGCCTAACACTAACACTAACCCTAACCTTAACCCTAACATTAATCCTAAATTTAACTTTAATCCTAACACTATGATGAACCTTAAACCTAACCCTAAAAATCACCCTAACCCTAACCCTAACCTTAACCCTAACACTAACACTAACACTAAAACTAACTCTATCCATAACTGTAACCCTAACCCTTACACCTACCCTAACCCTAAGCCTAAATGTAACCCTAAACCTAACCCTAAGATGAACCCTAACCCTAAATCTAACCCTAACTCTAACCCTAAAACTAAACTTACCAGTATCTCTAACAGTAACACAAAGTCTTACACTAACCCTAGCGATAAACCTAACACTAACACTAACCCCTACCCTAACCCTATCACTAAAGCTAACCCTAAACATATTTCTAACTTATTACTAACACTAAGCCTAATCCTTAAACTAACCCTAACACTAACACTAACAGTAATTCTAACCCTAACCTAACAGTAACAATACCCCTAACCGTAAATGTAACTGTAAACTTAACATTAACCATAACTCTAACCCTTACCCTAACACTAAATGGAACAATAAATCTAAACCTAATACTAAACCTAAACCAAACCCTAACCCTAACCCTAACATTAACCCTCACACTCTGCCTAACATTAACCTTAAACATATTCCTAAACCTAACACTATCCATAACTGTAACCCTAACACTAACATAATTACAAGGACTCACCCTAATTCTATACCTAACCCTAAGCCTAACACTAACACTCACCCTAACCATAACACTAACACGAACCCTAACATTAACACTTACACTAACCCTAACCTAAACCTAACCCTAACCCTAAACCTAACTCTAATCCTAACACTAACATTAACTCTAACCCTAACCCTAACTGTAACCCTAAACCTAACTTTAACCCTAACCCTCACACTAACCCTAACCCTCAACCTAAACCTAACACTAATCCAAACTCTAACAATAAACCTAAACCTAACTTTAACCCTAACCCAAACTCTAATGCTAAAGCTAACCCTAATAGTAACACTAACCATAACCCTAAACCTAAACCTAATGCTAACACTAACCCTAAACTTTACACTAACACGAACCCTCACGCTGTCCCTAAACTTAACCCACCCTAACCTAAACCTAAATGTATCTCTAACCCTAACACTAAAACTAATCATAAACCTAGCCCTAACCCTATCACTAGCCTTAACCCTAACCATAAAACTTACCTAACACTAACAGTAACCCTAACCCTAACTCTAACCCTCATCCTAAAACTAATCCTAACACTAATCCTAATCCTAACCCTAACACAAACCCAAACATGAATCCTAACCCGAACCTAACCCTAACACTAAACTTCACCATAATTCTAACCATAAACCTAACATTAACATAAAACCTAAACAAAGCACTAACCTTAACCTAATACTAACCCTAACCCTAACCCCATCCCTTACCCTAACCCTAAAGATAACCCTACCCCTAACATTAACCCTAGACATCACCCTAACCCTAAACCTTTACCTAACACTAACCTTAACCCTAATGTAACACTAAACCTAAACCTATTTTTAAATTTTACCCTATCCCTAACAGTAACCCTAAACATAAACCTAACACTAACTCTAACCTTAACCTATCCCTAACCCTAAAACTTACCCTAACCCTAACACTAACTCAAACACTAACCCTAATAGGAATTTTAACCCTAAATCTACCCTAACACTAATTCTAATACTAATCCTAAACCTAACCCTAACTCTAACACTAACTCTAACCCTAATCCAAACACTATACCTAACCTTAACTTTATCCTAACCCTAAACCTCACCCTCACCTTAACCCTAACCCTATAACTAACCCTAACACTAACAGTAACTCTAAAACCTAATAAAATCCTTACCCAACACTAATGCTAACCCTAAACCTAACCCTAACCATAACTCTAACCCGAACTTTAACCCTAACCCTAAACCTAAACCTAACAGGAACGGTAACCCTAACATGAATCATAACCCTAACCCAAACCGTAATTTAACCCTAACACTGACCCCAACTCAAACACTAATCCTAAACCTAATCCTAACCCAACCCGAACACTAACCATAAACCTAACCATAACCCTCACCCTAACCCAGCTCTAACTCTAATCCTAACCGTCATCATTACCCAAATTATAACACTAAGCATAAGCCCAACACAACCCTAAAACTAAACCTAACACTAAACCTAACCCTAACACTAACCCTTACCCTAACATTAATGCTAAAACTAACAATAAGTGTAACAATAAACCTAACCCTGAATTTAAATCTTATCCTAACACTAATTCTAACTTTAACCCTAACATTAAACCTAACCCTAACCCTAACACTAACCTATCCCTGGTGCTAACCGAAGTTCTAACCCCAGTTCTAACTCTGACCCTAATCGTAACACAAACACTAACCATAACCATAACCATAACCATAACTGAAACCTAACTCTTACCAAAACCTTACACTAAACCAAATCCTTACCCTATCCCTATCACTAACCATAACCCTAATCCTAACACTAAATATACCCTAAACCTATCCCTAATGGTAAGAAAAACCTTAACCCTAAACCTGATGATAATAGTAACCCTAAAATTATCCCGAAACATAACACTAAACCTAATCCTAAACTTAACCCAAACACTAACCATAACCCTAATCCTAACATTAAACATAACCAAAACACAAAACTTAAACCTAAAATCTAACCCTAAAACTAACTCTAACCCTAACACTAACCCTACCCTAACACTATGCCTAAGCCTCACCTTAACCCTAACAATAACCCTAACACTAATCTTAACCCGAATTCGAACACTATCCCTAAACCTAACTCTAACATTAACCCAAACACTAACTCTAACACTAACCATAAACCATAACCTAAAACTAACCCTAACCATAAACCTAACACTCAACCTAACACTGACACTAACTCTAACCCTAACACAGACCCTAACCCGAACCCTAATCTGAACCCCGACACTAACCCTAACACTAAATTTAACCCTAACTCTAACCCAAAACATAACCCTAGGCTAACACAAACCCTAAAACTAGCCATAACCCTAACACTAAACCTATCCTTAACCCTAACCCTAACCCTAAAACTAATGCTAACACTAACAATAACCTTAAGCCTAATGTAACCCCTAACCATAACCCTAACAGTAACCCTAACACGAAACCTAACCCAAAAATAAACCTAACCCTAAAATAACACTAACCCTGACTTTTTCCTAACTTTAACCCTAAGCCTAGCACTAAACCTAACACTAACCGTAACCCTAACACCAACCCTATCCCATTCACTAACCCTAAACCTAATCCTAACCCTAAAGCTAAACTTACCCTAACACTAACACTAAACCTATCTCTAACACTAAACATAACCCTAACCCTAACACTAACACTAACTCTAAACCTAAACCTAAACCTAACACTAAGGTTAACCCTAACACAAACCCTAACCCTAACCCTAACCCTAGAAAAAAACCTAACACTAAACCTAAACCTAACCCTAAAACTAATAATAACCCTAACACTAAAACTATCCTTAAATGTAACCCTAACACTAAACTTAACCCTAAACTTTACCCTAACAGAAACAATACCCCAAAACATAACCTAAACCCTATCATAATATTAACCCTAAGAGTTTCCTAACTTTAACCCTGACCCTAACAATAACCCTAACCCAAATCCTAACACTAACCCTAACTTCAACCCTATACCTATCACTAACCCTCACCCGAACCCTTACCCTAAACCTAACAATAACCATATCCCTAACCCTAAACTTTACCCTAACACTAACTATAACACTAACCCTAAACAAAATACTAACACTAACCTACACATATCCCTAAAACTAACCCTAACCCTAATCCTCATTTTAACACTCTTACTAACCATAACCGAAAACCTAAATCTAACTTTAACCATAACACAAAAAACTTAAGCATAACACTTACCCTAACACAATTCATAACTCTAAATTTAATACTAACCCTAATACTAACCCTAACCCTAATCCTAACCCTAACTGTAAAACTAATCCTATTCATAACACGAACTCTAACTCTAAATCTAATTCTAACCCCCAAATCAACCCGAACCATAACCCTATATAATCCAAAAACTAACCCTTCTCTAACAATAACCCTAACCAAAACACAAACACTAATCCTAATCCTAACCCAAAATTAACCCTAACCTATCCCGAATCCTAACCCTAAACCTAATTCGAACCTTAACCCTCACCCTAAGCCTAACATTAACCTCAACCCTAACGCTTACCCATAAAATAACACCTTAACCGTAATACTAACCCTAAACCTAAACATAACCTAACATTAAACATAAACCTACCCATAACCTTAACCCTAACACTAACACTAACCCTAATCCTAACTATATCCCTAATCTTAATGTAACCCTATTCCTAACCCTAACAAAAATTGTAACCCAAACCCTAACCCTAACCCTAACCTAACCTTAACCCTAAATCTTACATAACCCTAACCCTATCTGTAACCCTAACATTAAATCAAACCCAAATCTTAACACTAACCCTTATCCCAAACCTAACACTATACTAACCCTAATACTAACCTTAATCCCAAACCTAACACAAACCTAACCCTAGCTATTCCCTAACCCTAACACTAAACCTAAAACTAACCCTAACCCTAACCGTAACCCTAAAACTAACCCTAAGCCTCATTCTAACCCTAATACTAACCATAAAATTAAACTTAAACCTAACCCTAAGACAAACTCTAAACCTAATCCTAACCCTATCATAATGATTACCCTAACATTAACAGTAATTCTAACACAAACCCTAATACTAAAACTAACCCGAAGTCTAAATCTAACTTTAAACCTGACTCTGATCCTAACCATAACCCTATCACTAAACCGAACCCTTACCTAAACATAACACTAACCCTAACCCAAAACCTATCAATAACCCTATCCCTAAACCTAACCTGATCCTAACCCTCACTCTCACCCTAACCCTAACACTAATGTAACTCTAACCCTAGCAATAACCCAAATTCTAACACAAACCCTAAACTAAACCATAATCCTAAACTTAACAAACCATAAACCTAACCCTAAACCTTACTCTCACCCGAAACCTAACACTAAATTGCTCCTTAACCCAAACACTAAACCTAATACTAACCCTAATTCAAACACTAACACTAACTGTAAACCTAAGTATAACTTAAACCCAAACACTAACGCTAACCCTAAAACTAACCCTAAACTTACCATTAAAACTTACACTAACCCTACTCCTAACATGAACCCTAACTCTAACACTAACCCTAAACCTAAACATAAACCTAACACTAACAGTTAACCTAATCCTAACCTAAACCTAACCCTAATCCTAACCCCAACACTAAGCTAATACTAATACTAACCCTATTCCTAACCCTAACTCTAACCCTCACCTTAATCCAAAACCTAACACTAACCATAACCCTATTTCTAACACAAACCCTAACACTAATCCTAACCCGAACACAACTATAACCTAACCTGAAACATAACCCTAACACAAACATTAAACAAAATATTTACCTTAACCTAACCCTAAACCTAACCCTAACCACAACCCTAATCCTAACCTTAAACCTAACCCTCACCCTGACAATAACAATAAGCCACATCCTAACCCTAATTCTAGATCTAACACTAACACTAACCCAAACACTAAACCTAACCTTAAGGCTAATCCTAACAGTAACACTAATCCTAACCCTAATCCGAACCCTAACCCTAACACTAACCCTAACCCTAACCCTAACCCTAAACCTAACACTAAATATAAAACAACCCAAACAATAAACCTAACACTAACCCTAACCCTATACCTAACACAAACCCTAACCTTAATTCTAACACAAACCATTAATCTAAGCCTAACCCTAATTTAACTCAAACCCTAAACCTAACACTAACACTAATCTCAACCCTAACCCTTACCCGAACCCTAACACTTACCCTAATCCTAACCATAATCTAACCATAAACCTAACTCTAACCCTAACCCTAAATGTAACATTAACACTAAACCTAACACTAACCCTAACACTAACACTAAATATAACCCTAACCCTAAATCTAAACCTAACACTCACCCTAACCCTAACCCTAACGCAAAATCTAAACCTAACATGAATCCTAACCTTAATCCTAACATGAGACATACATAAATCTAACCCTAATCCTAATTTAACCTAAACCCTAACCCTAACACTAATCTTAACCCTAACACTTAACCTAAACCTAACACTAACCCTAATCCAAACCCTAACCCTAACATAACCATAACCCTAAACCTAACTCTAACCCTAATTTTAAACTTTATCATAGGACTTAACATAACCCTAATGTAACCCCCAAACAAACCTTAAACCTGAAGCTAACAGTACTTAAACCCTAACCCTAACCCTAACACTAACCCTAATGTAACCCTACCCTAACCCTAACAAAAACCCTAACTCAAATCATAACTCAAATGCTAACTTAACCCTAAACCTAACTCTAACCATAACACCAGTTCAAACCCAAATCATAACACTAACCCTTACCCCAACCCTAAATTTATACTACCCCTAACCCTAACCTTAAACCTAAACCTAACACTAAATTTAACCATAATTATACCCTAACCCTAATAATATCCCTAACCCTAATATTAAACCTAACCCTAACTGTAACCATAAAACTAACCCTAAGTCTCACTCTAAACCTAATACTAACCATAAAACTATCCCTAAGCCTAACCCTAACATAAATCCTAAAAATAATCCTAACCCTATCACAAATGATAATCCTAATGCTATCAAGAATACTAACACTAACCGTAATGCTAAAACTAACCCTAAGACTAAGTTTAACACTAACTTTAAACCTAAACCTGATTATAACCATAAATTTAACCCTAAACTTAACCCTTAACCAAACATAACCTTAAACCTAACCCTAAACCTAACAATAACCCTATCCCTAACCCTAACCCAAATCCTAACCATAATCCTCACCCTAACCCTAATGTAAACCTAACCCAAACCCTAACCCTAATTCTCACACAAACCCTAACCCAAACCATAACCCTAAACGTAACCTAACCCTAACACTCACCCTTACCTAACCGTAACCTTTATTATCAACCAAAACATAACCCTAACCCAATTCCTAATCGTAGTGCTAAACCTAATACTACCCCTAATTCAAACACTAACACTAACCCAAAACCTAAATACAACCCAAACGCAAACACTAAGTCTAACCCTAATTCTAACCCTAACCTTAACACTAAACCTAACACTAAACCTAAACCTAATACTAATCATAAACCTAACCCACACCCTAACACTAACCCTAATGCTCACCCTAAATCTAACCCTAATCTAAGCCTAACACTAACCCTAACCGTAATCTTAACCCTAACCATAACACTTTCCTAAACCTAACCCTTAAACTAACACTAAACTTAACCCTAACCCTAACACTAACCCTAAACCTAACCCTAACATTTATCCTAACCCTAACCCTAACCCTACAATGATGCCTAAACTTAAAACGAACACTAAATTTAACACCTAACCCTAACCGTAATCTTAACCCTAACCGTAACACTTTCCTAAACCTAACCGTTACCCTAACACTAAACTTAACCCTAAACTTAAGCCTAACCCTAACACTCACCCTAAAACTAACCCTAACCCTATCACTAACACTAACCCTTAAACTAACACTAAACCTCACCATAAATGTAACCCTAACCCTAACACTTACTCTAAATATAACCCTATCAATAACACTAAACCTAACTCTAACACTACCCCAAAGAGTAATCCTAATCCTAAACCTAACCCTAACCGTAATCCTACACGTAACCCTAACACTAACCCTAACCCTATCTCTAATATGAACCCTAAACCTAATCCTAATCATAACCCTAACACTAATGCTAACCATAACTCTAACATGAAACCTATACCTAATCTTAACCTTAACCCTAACACTAACCCACACCCTAACAGTAACCCTAACAGAAACCCTTAAACTAACACTAACAATAACTCAATCCCTAACCAAACCATAACCCTAAACCTAACCTAACCTGAATCCCTAGCTAAAACTAATCTTAAACCTAACCTTAACACTAATCTAAACACTAACCCTAACCCTAACACTAACCCTAACCGTAACCCTAAATCTAACCCTAATTCTAACTCTAATCTTAACCCTAACCCTAATGATAACCTTAACCCTAACCCTAAAAGAAACCCAAACCCTAACCGAACACTAACCCTAACAATAAACCTAACACTACCCCTAAAGCCAACCCTAACCATATATCTAAAACTAAGCCTAACCCTAACCAGGACCCTAAGCCTAACCTAAACCTATCACAAACACTAACCCTAACCCTAACACTAACCCTATCCCTCACCCTAATACTATACCTAAACCTAAGTTTTACCCTAACAGGAAACCTAACACTAACCCTAACACTAACCCTAACCCTAACACTAACACTATTCCTAACCCTAAACCTGTCTCTAACCCTAACATTAACCCTAACACTAACCCTAACCCTAATCTTTACCCTAACCCTAACACTCAACTAACCATAAACCTAAGAATAACCATAACCCTGAACATAACACTAATCCTAAATCTAACTATTACACTAACCCAAACACTAACACTATCCCTAATGGTAACCCTAACCCTAACCCTAACACTATCTCAAACTGCAACTCTATCCCTGAACCTAAACCTAACAGTAACCCTAACCCTAAACTAACCCTATCCCTAACCCTATACCTAACACTAGACGTAACACTAACCCTAACCCTCGACCTAGTCCTAAACTTAGCTCAAACTCTAACCTTTTCCCTAATCATAACACTAACCCTAACCCTAACCCTAGCAATGACTCTAACCTTAACCATGACCCTAGACCTAACCCTAGCTCAAACCATAATACTTACCCTTAATAGAACCCTGACACTAACCCTAGGCCTAACCCTAACCCTAGACATAAACTTAACCTTAACCCTAGCCCTAAACTTAGCTCTAACCCTATCCATTACCCTAAAGGTAAGCCTAAACCAAATGTTAACCCTAGGCCTAATGCTAACCCTATCGCTATCAATAACCATATCCATTACTCTAAACCTAACCTGAATCCTAAACCTAACCCTATCCATTACCCGAATCCTAAACCAAACCCTAATGATAATACAAGTCTTAACCCTAAACCTTAACCTAAACCAAGCCATACCCGGACCCTGACCATAATAAAACACCTAGCTCTAAACCTGACCCTTACCATAAACCTAACTCTTAAACTAGACCTAGCCATAACCTAATCATAAAACTACCACTTACTTTGAATCTAGACCTGACATTAGCCCTAGCCCTAATCCTAGCCCTATCCCTAACACATATCCTCATCCTGGCACTAAATCTTGCCTTAATCCTATCCCGAACCCTAACCCTAGCCCTAAATCAAATTCTAACCCAAACCCTAACGATAAACCTAGCTATAACACTCTTCCCCTAAATCTAACCCTAACCCTAACACTAACACTAACCATATTACTAGCCCTAACCCTAGGCCTAACCCTAACACTAACCTTAGCGCTAATCCTAGCCCTAATTTAGCCCTAACCCTAAACCTACCCCTAACTCTAGCTCAAAGAATAACTCTAATTGCACCGCAGTCCTATTTCTAGTTCTAACCCTATCCATTACCGTAACCCTAAAACTAGCCCTAACCTTACCCTGATGCAGGCCCTAGCCCTAAACCTAGATCTAACCATAACAAGAAATCTAAGCCTAAACCTCATCCTACCACTAGCCCTAACACTATCGCTAATCCTAAAACTAGCCCTATTCCTAGCCCTTGCTCTAAAGCAAAACTGAGCCATAGCCCTAACCTAACCCTAGCCTAATGGTAACGCTAGACCTGACATTAGCCCTATTTTTAATTCTTACCCTAACCCTAACACAAAACCTAACCATACTCCTAGCCTTAATCCTAGCCATGATTCGATTCCTATCCCTAACCCTGATCAGTAACACTGATCCTGACTCTGACCCTAACACTAACCCTATCTCTAATCATCTCCCTAAACCTAAACCTAATCTAAACACTAGACCTTGACCTAGAATAATGCTATCTCTAATCATAACCCTAGTTCTTACATTAGCTGTAGTCCTTCACTAACCCTAACCTAACCAAAAACCTAGCCCTAATCTGAGCCCTAATTCTAGTTTTAATCGTAGCCCTAACCCGATCCCTAGCCCTAACACTTAAGCTAAACCTAACCCTAAACCTAAACCTTTTCCTAACCCAGAATCTAAACCGAACCATAGCCCTATTCCTAATGATAACACTAGCCCTCAACCTAGATATAATTTTATCCATTACCCTAACTATAACCCAAAGCAAATTCTAACCCTAGACCTAACCCTAACCATAGCCCTATCATAACCATAACCCTAGTCCTAACTGTAGCTCTAATCCTATCCATTACCTGAACCATATCTTTAACCAAATTGTATTCCTAGGCCTAACTCTAACCCTATGCCTTACACTAACCCTGTCCATTATACTAAACCTAACCTGAACCTGAAACCTAACCATATCCATTACCCTAACCCTAATGCTAATTTTAGCCCTAACCCTAAATCTTAACTTAACCCATACCTTAATTCTGACTCTGACCCTAATAATACCCCTAACTGTAATCCTGACCCTAACCCTCAATGTAACCCTTACAATAGACCTGGTCATAAACCTAAACCTAAAATTATCCCTAACCATAAGCCTAGAACTGGCATTAGCCATAGACCCTATCCTAGCCCTAACCATAGCACAAACACTACCACCAATCCTAGCCCTAAGACTAGCCTTAATCCTAATCCTAACCTTAACCAGAGCCCTAACCCTAATTTTATTCCATGCCCTAGCCCAAAATGTAGCTGTAACATCATACCTTACCCTAACCCTAACGCTAACCCTAACACTAGCCCTAACTCTAGGCCAAAATCTAACACTAACCTTAGGGCTAATCCTAGCCCTAAATTAACCCTAATCCTATCTCTAACCCTAAGACTAAATCTGGCTCTCGCCCTAGCCCTATCCCTAGTTCAAAACCTATCCCTTAACACAACCCAAAGCCTAGCCCTATCCCTAGCCCCAACCCTAACTCTAACCACCATCCAAGCCCTAAACCTGGTTGTAAACCCTAAACTTAATCCCAAACCTCACTCTAACACTAGCCCTAAACTTAATGCTAATTGGAAAACTAGCTCTAACCCTACCCTAGCCATAAAACAACACCGAGCCATAATCCTAACCCTAATCGTTAACCTAAACCAAACATTAACCTTATACCTATCCCTAAACTTAGCCCTAATTTGAGTCCTAACGCTAACCATAGAAATAACCCTGACCCTGACTGGGACCCTAACAGTACCCCTAGCTCTAAACATTTCCCTAACACTAACCCTAGAACTAGCCCTAATCAGAAAACTAGTTCTCTCATTAGCCATAGCCCTAATGCTAACACAAATCCTAGCCTAATCTTACACTTACTCTAACCCTAACCTTAACCCTAGCCCTAACCTTAGCTCTAACCCTATCCATTACCCTAAAGATAAGCCTAAACCAAATGATAACCCTATGCCTATCAATAACCCTATCACTAACACTAACCCTATCTATTACCCTAAAACTAACCTGAACCATACACCTGATTCTATCCATTACCCTATCTGTAACCCTAACCCTAAAGCTAATTCAATCCTTAACCCTAAAACTTAACCTAAACCAAACCCTACACAGAACCTGACCCTAATAATACACCTAGCTTTAAACTGACTCTTACCTAAACCTAACCCTTACACTAGACCTAGCCATAACCTAAACATAAAACTAACACTAACCGTAATTCTAGAACTGACATTATCCTATCCCTAATCCTAGTCCTAGCCCTAACAGAAACCCTCATACTAGCACTAAACATAGCCTTAATCCTAACTGTAAACCCTCATCCTAGCACTAAACATAGCCTTAATCCTAACCCTAACTCTAACCCTAATTCTAAGCCTCGCCCTAGCCCTAAACCTAGCAATAACTTCATTCCTTCCCCTAACCCTAAACCTAACCCTAGGCCTAAGCATAACACTAACCCAAGCCCTAAATCTAGTCCGAATTTAGCCCTAACCCTAAACCTAACCCTAACCCTAGCCCTAAGACTAACTCTAACTCTCGTCCTAGCCCAATTTCTAGTTCTAACTCTATCCGTTAATAACCCTAACAATAGTTCTAACCTTAGTCCTAAACCTAGTCATAGCCCTAAACCTAGATCTAACCATAACAGTAAACCTAAGCCTAAACCTCACCATACCACTAGCACCAACACTATCGCTAATCCTAAAGGTAGCCCTAGCTGTAAAACAAAACTGTGACAAAGCCCTAACGCTAACCCTAACCAAACCATAATCGTAGACTTGACATTAAACCTATCCCTAATTCTTACTCTAACACTTACACAAACCCTAACCCTACACCTAGCCTTAACCATAGCCCTAATTCTAGTCTATCCCTAACCCTGATCAGTAACACTGATCTTGACTCTGATGGTAACACGAACCCTATCTCTAATCATCACCCTAAACCTAAACCTAATCTACACACTAGATTTAGACATAATGCTAAACTTAACACTAGAATTATCATAACCCTAGTTCTAACATTAACCCTAGTCCTAAATAGCCCTAACCTAACTCAAAACCTAGACCTAATCAGAGCCCTAACCCTAGCTTTAACCCTAGCCCTAGCCCTAACCCTAGCCCTAACACTTATCTAAACCTAACTATTAACCTAAACCTTGTCCTAACTGGAAATCTAACCCAAACCATAGCCCTAATCCTAACCATAATCCTAGCCCTATCGCTAGCTATAATCTTATGCATTAACCTAACCATAAAACTAACCAAATTCTAACCCTATGCATATCACTAACCAAATCTCTAACCTAACCATAACCCTAGTCCTAACTGTAGCTCTAATCCAAACTATTACCAAAACCATAACCCTAGCCGAATTCTATCCCTAGGCCTAAACCTAACCCTATACCTAACCCTAAACCTGTCCATAAGTCTAATTAACCTTAACCCTAAACTTAACCGTATCCATTACCCTAACCCTAACACTAACCCTAATGCTAATTTGAGCCCTAAGTCTAATCATTAACCTAACCCATACCCTAACACTGACTCTGACCCTAATAATACCCCTAGCTGTAAACCTGACCCTAAACTTCAACCTAACAATTACAATAGACCTGGCTATAATCGTTAGACTAAAACTATCCCTAACCATAACCCTAGATTTGACATTAGCCATATCCCTAATCCTACCCTTAACCCTAATACAAATCCTAGCCCTAATCCTATCCCTAAGCCTAGCCTTAATCCTAACCCTAACATTAACCCTAGCCCTAACCCTAATTTTATGCTTTGCCCTTGCCCTAAATGTAGCTGTAACATCATACGTTACCCTAACCCTAATGCTAACTCTAACCCTAGCCCTAAACCTAGGCCTAAACCTACCACTAACCATAGCTCTAATCTAGCCCTAATTTAGCCCTAACCCTAAACCTAACACTATGCCTAGCCCTAAGACTAACTCTAACTCTCGCCCTATTTTTATCCCCAGTTCTAAATCTATTCATTACCATGACCCAAATCCTATCCATATCCCTAGCCCCAAGCCTATCTCTAACCTTCACCCTAGCCCTAAACCTGGATCTAACCCTAACCTTTAGCCTAAAGCTCACTTAAAAACTAGCCCTAACCCAAACGATAATTGGAAAACTAGCCCTGAAACTACCCTAGCCCTAAAACAAAATCGAGCCATAACCTTAACCCCAACCCTTGACCTAAACCAAATTTGAGTCCCAACTCTAACCCTAGATGTAACCCTGACCCTTACTCGGACCCAAAAGTAACCCTAGCTCTAAACATTGACCTAATTCTAACCCTAGAACTAGCCTTAATCAGAATCCTAGTTCTTTCATTAGCTGTAGCCCTAATGCTAACACAAATCCTAGCCCTATTCCAAGCCCTAAACCTAGGTTTAACCCTAACCCTAACCGTAGCCCTAACCCTAACCCTAACTCTACCTCTAATCCTATCCATTACCCTAAGCCAAACCCTCACCCTAATGCTACACTAATCCTAAACATAATCCTTAGCCTACCTCAAACACTATCTCTTTAACTAGTCCTACCCTAGCCCTCATTCTAGATCTAACCCTAACTCTAACCCTGACACTTATTCTGACCCTAACACTAACCCTAGGGCTAAACCCGACACCCTGAAGTGAACCCTAATCCTACCCCTACTGGTAAACTTATACCTAAACCTAACAGTAACACTAGCACTAGAACAAACCTAATCCTAAATAGAGTCATAAATCTAGCCTTAGCCCTAAAGAAAAAAACCTAGCACTAGCCCTAACAATAACTCTTAACCTAACGTAAAGACTAACTCTATCCCTTTACCCAATGCTGGTCCTAAAACTGGCTCTTACCATAAACCTAACCCTAACCCGACAATGACAGTTACCCTAAAACAAACCCTAGCTCTAAATCTTATCCTAACCCAAAACCTAACTAGAACACTAGATTTATCCATAACCCTAACCCTAAAACTAGCCATAACCATATCCCTAACTGTTACATTACCCATAGCCCTAATGCTAGCCATAAATCTCACACAAATGTAGCCCTTATCCTAGCCCTAGCCTAGCCCTTATTGTAACCCTAACCAGAAGCCTAGACATAAAGCTAACCCTAACCCTCACCCTAACCCCAATTCTAGCTCAAACTCTAACCTTGTGATTAGGGCTAGTTGTAGGGTTAGGGTTATGGCTATGTCTAGTGTTAGGTTTAGGTTTTCGGTTAGGGTCAGGTTTAGAGATAGGTTAAGTGTTAAAGGCAGGGTCAGTGTAAAGGTTAGTGTTAGAGTTAAGATTAAAGCCAGAATTGGAACTAGGTTTATGTCTAGGGGTAGGGTTAGTCTTTGCATTAAGTTAAGGGTTATTGTTAGGGCTAAGGCTAGGTTTTTGTTTAGGTCTACAACTAGAGTTAAAGCTAGATTAAGGATTAGGTTTAGGTCTAGGGCTAGGGATAGGGTCAGGTTTAGGTATAAGGTTACTGGTAGGGCTAGTGTTATGGTTTGGAGTAGCGTTAGGGTCAGGTTTAGACCTAGGTTAGTGTTATGGTCAGTATAAAGGTCAGGGTTAGGGTTAAGGTTTGGGATAGGGTTAGAGCTAGAATGAGGGCTAGGGTTAGGACTATTAATTGGTGAGAGTTTTGATTAGCCTGAGGATTAGGGATAGGTCTAGGGTTACCATTAGGGTTAGGGTTTTGCTTAGGGTTAGAGATAGGGTTAGAGCTAGTGTTAGGGGTAGGGTTAGGGTTCAGGTTAGGGTTAAAGCTAGGTGTAGGGCTCGGATTAGGGATAATTTTTGTGTTAGTGTAAGGGTAGGGTTAGAGCAACAAGTAATGTAAGAACCAGGGTTACAATTAGGGTTAGCTTTATGGTTAGGGTTACTGGTAGTTCTAGTGTTAGTGTTAGATTTAAGGTTAGGGTGATATTTAGAGCTAGAGTTAGTTTTAGGATAGGAGTCAGGGTCAGGGTTAGTGTTAGGGTTTGAGTTAGGATTTGAATTAGGGATAGGTTTACTGTTAGGGTTCGGTTTAAGGTTAGCGTTATGTTTAAAGCCAGGGTGAGTGTTAGGATATGAGTCAGGGTCAGGGTTAGTTTTAAGGTTAGGGTTAGGACTCCATTAGGGCTAGGATTAGTTCTTGTAGTAGTTTAGGGTTTGGTTTAAGTTAAGGTTTAGGGTTAGGTCTATTGCTTGGTTTTGTTTTAGTCCTAGGGTTAGAGTTAGGGCTAGTTTTACAATTAGTATTAGGGTTAGGGCTAGTGTTAGTGTTAGGCTTAGACTTAGAGTTAGGGTTACATTTATAGTTAGGTTAGATCTAGGATTAGGCTAGGATTAAGGATAGGGCAAGGGTTAGGGCCAGGGTTAGAGTTATGGTAAGGGATAGTTTTAGACCTAGGGATAGGGCTAGTGTGAGAGTTAGAGTATAGTGATAGGGCTAAAATTAGAGTTAGGGTTTGGGATAGGTTTAAATTAGGGCTAGGATTAGGGCTAGTATTAGTGTTCAGCTTAGGCCTAGTGATAGGGATAGGGTTAGGTTTAAGTTTAAGATAAAGAATGGTGTTATAGCTAGGTTTAGAAGTAGGGTGAGGTTTAGAGTTAGGGTTAGGGTTAGGGTTGGGGTAAGGGTTATGATTAAGGCTAGGTTTAGGGCTAGGATGAGGGCTAGTGTTTGTATTAGATTCAGGGCTAGGATTAGTGATAGGGCTAATATCAGGTCTAGGGTTGTGGTTAAAGATAGTTTTAGGGTTAGGCTTATGGCTACGTTAGTGTAAGGGTTAGGTTTAGGGTAAGGGTCAGGTTTAGAGCTCAGGGAATTATTAGGATTAAGATTTGGCTTAGGTAAGGATTTAGGTTTATGGCTCAAATTAGCATTAGGGTTAGGGTTAGGGGTATAGTTAGTGTTTGTTTTAAGGTTCAGGTTTGGTTTAGGGTAATTGGTACAGTTAGCATTAGTGATAGGGCTAAGTTTAGGCTTAGGGTTAGCATTAGGGTAAGGATTATGGTTATGGTAATTGATAGGGTTAGAGCTTAGGTTAGAACTAGAGTTATGGTTAGGAATATGCCTTGAGTTATGGTTAGAGTTAGTGTTAGAACTAGGGTTAGGTTTAGGTTTAGGGTTATGTTTAGCATAAAGGTTAGGTTTTCAGCTAGGGTTAGGGCTAGGTTTAGGGTTAGGTATAGGGATAGGATTATAGTAGGTTTAGGGTTAGGGTTAGAGTTAGGGCTAGGGTTATCATTAACGTTAGGGTTAGGGTTAAGGTAACGGATAGGGTTAGGTTAGGTTTAGATTTAGTTTAGAGTTAGAATTAGTGATAGTGTTAGGATTGGAGCTGTGGATATGTTTAGGTTTATGGTTAGGTTTATGGTTTGATCTAGAGTTAGGGCTATGCTGAGTTTAATTTTAGGGTTATATCTATGGTTAGTTTTCCAATTAGGGTTAGAGTTAACGTTAGGGTTCGGGCTAGGATTATCAATAAGTTTAGGTTTAGGGTTAGGGTTTAGGGTAGGTTTAGAGCTAGGTTTAGGGCTAGGTTAAGTTTAGGATATGGGCTAGGGTTAGGGTGAGACTTAGGGATAGGTCTAGGTTTATGTTTAGGGTAAGGGTTAGGCTTTGAGCTATCTTAGGACTAAGGTGATGGCTAGGATTAGGTATAGGGCTAGTGTTAGGGTTAGGGTTATGCTTAGGGCTAGGTTTAGGCCTAAAATTGGCTCTATGTTTAGAGTTAGGTTTAGTCCTAAGGTTAGGGCTATGGGTAATGTAAGATCTAGGGTTATGATTAGGGCTAGTTTTAGGGTTAGGTTTATGGCTTGGTCTAGAATTAGGTTTAGGTTTGGGTTAGTTTCAGGTTTAGAGTTAGGTTTAGTTTTAAAGCCAGGATCAGTGTTTGGGTTAGAGTTAAAGTTAGGGTTTAAAGCCAGAATTAGGACTAGGTTTAGGTCTAGGGGTAGAGTTAGTGTTTGGGTTAGGTACAGGTTTTTGTTAGGGCTAGGGCTAGGATTTTGTTTAGGTCTAGAGCTAGAGTTCAGGCTAGATTTAGGATTAGGTTTAAGTCTAGAGCTAGTGGTAGGGTTAGGTTTAGGTATAAGGTTAGAAGTAGGGCAAGTGTTAGGGTTTGGTTTATGGTTAGGGTCATGTTTAGACCTAGGGTTTATGTTATGGTCAAAATAAGAGTCAGCTTTGGGGTTAGGGTTTAGGATAGTGTTAGAGCTAGAATGAGATCTAGTGTTAGGACTATTAATAGGGTTAGGATTTGGTTAGCCTAAGGATTAGGAATAGGTCTAGGGTTAGCATTAGGGTTAAGGTTTTGCTCAGGGTAAGGCATAGGGTTAGGGCTAGGGTTAGGTTTATGGTTAGGGTTAAAGCTAGGTTAGGGCTCAGATTAGGGCTAGTTTTTGTGTGAGGTTTAAGGCTAGGGTTAGGGCAATGGCTAATATAAGAACTAGGGTTAAAATTAGGGTTAGGTATAGGGGTAGGCCAAGTGTTATGGTTCGGTTTAAGATTAGGGTGATATTTATAGCTAGGGATAGTGTTAGGATATCAGGCAGGTCAGGGTTAATTTTAGGTTTAGGGTTAGGACTTGAATTAGGGCTAGGTTTACTCTTAGGGTTCAGTTTAAGTTTAGGGTGGTGTTTAGAGCTAGGATGAGTGTTAGGATATAAGTCAGGTTCAGGGTTATTTTTAAGGTTATGATTAGGACTCGAATTAGGGTAGGGTTAGATCTAGATGCAGTGCTCAGTTTTGGTTGAAGTTAAGATTAGTGTTAGGCCTTTTGCTCAGTTTTGTTTTAGTGCTATGGTTAGATTTAGGGCTAGTTTTATGATTAGCTTTAGGTTTAGGGCTAGGGTTATGGTTAGGTTTAGGATTAAGTCTAGATTTAAGGCTAGGATTAGGGCTAGGTTTTGTGCTAGGTTTAGGGCAAGAATTAGGGCTAGGACTAATGTCAGGTCTAGGTTCATAGTTAGTGATATTTTTTAGGGTTAGGTTTATGGCTAGGTGAAATTAAAATGTTACGTTTAGGGAAAGGGTAAGATTAAGAGCTGGGGTATTATTAGGGTCAGAGTCAGGCTTCAGATTTGGGTTAGGTTAAGGTTTAAGGTTAAGGCTCAAATTAGCATTAAGGTTATAATTAGGGTTAGGGTAATAAATAGTGTTAGGTTTAGGGTTCAGGTTAGGTTTAGGGTAATGGATATGGTTAGGGTTTGTGATAGGTTTAGGGTTAGGCCTATGGTTAGCATTAGGGTCAAGGTTATTGTTATGGTAATTTACAGGGTTAGACATAGGGTTAGGGCTAGAATAATGGTTAAGATTAAGGCTAGAGTTAGGGTTAGTGTCAGGTTTAGGGCGAGGGTTACACTTAGGATTAGGTTTAGGGTACAGTTTAGGGTTTGAGCTAGGATTTTTGCTATGTCTGACGTTAATTTAGGCTTTGGTCTGGGGTTAGGGTCATGGTTAGTGTTACGGTTAGGGCTAGGGTTATCATTAGGTTTAGGGTAATAGGTTTAGATATCAGGTTAAAGATAGTGCTAGGTTTACATTAGCGTTAGATTTAGGTTTAGGATTAGGGTTAGGGTTTGAGCGAGCTTAGATTTAGAGTTAGAGTTTGGTTAACTGTTAGTTCTAGGGTTAGGTTTATGTTTAGGGTTAGGGTAGGTTTAGCTTTAGGTCTAGTGTTATCATTAGTGTTAAGTTTAGGGTTAGAGTAATGGGTAGGGTTTGAACTAGGATTAGGGCTAGGGTTAAGATTAGGATTAGGGCTGGGGTTAGGATTAGGGTTAGGCCTTGGGTTAGTGTTAAGGTTAGGTTAAGTGTAAGGGTTAGGGATTTAGCTAGGTTTAGGGCTCGGGTGAGGGTTAGGTATACAGTCTGGGCTAGGGTAGGGTTAGGGTTAGATTTAGGGCTAGAGTTAGCATTAGTTTTAGGGTTATGGTTAGTGAATGGATAGAGTTAGAGCTAGGGTTTGGGCTATGGTTACAGTTAGGATTAGGGCTAGAGTTAGGGTGAGGTTTAGCGTTTGGGCTAGGTTTATGTTAAGTGTAAGGTTTAGGGTTTGAGCTAGGGTTAGGGCTAGAATGAGGGTTAGGGTTAGGGTTAGGGCTAGGTTTAGGGTTAGGGTTATGCTTAGGGTTCAGTTTAGGCCTGTAAGTAGGGCTAGGTTTTGTGTGAGGTTTATGGCTAGTGTTAGGTATAAGGGTAATTAATGTAAGAGCTAGAGTTTTGGTTATGGCTAGATTTAGAGGTCCTCTAGTGTTAGGGTTAGTTTTGGTGTTAGGATAAGGTTTAGAGTTAAGGTTTTTGTTAGGGTAAGTGTCAGGTTTCAGGTTAGGATTAGATTTAGGGTTAGGTCCAGAATGAGGACTAAGGTAAGGTCTAGGGGTAGAGTTAGTGTTTGGTTTACATTAAGGGTTATTGTTAGGCCTAAGGCTAGGGTTATGGCTATATTTAGGATTAGGTTTAGGTCTAGAGCTAGTGTTAGTGTTAGGTTTAGCATTAGGGTTACTGGTAGGGCTAGTGTTAGGTTTTGGATAAGGGTTACGGTCAAGTTTAAACCTAGGTTTAGAGTTAGGGTCAGAATAAGTATCAGCATTAGGTTTAGGGTTTGGGTTAAGTTTAGAGCTAGAATGAGGGCTAGGTTTAGGACTAGTAATAGAGTTATGGTTTGGGGTAGGCATAGAATTAGGGTTAGGATTAGGGTAGCAATAGGGTGAGGGCTTGGCTAAGTGTAAGATATAGGGTTAGAGCTAGGATTAAGACAAGGGATAGGGCTAGGTTAGGGCCAGGGTTAGGGTTAGGGTTAAAGCTAGGGTTAGGCCTTGGATTAAGGGTAGGTTTTGTGTTAGGTGTAGGGATATGACTTATTTAAGAACTGACATTATGATTAGGGCTAGTTTTAGGGTTAGGTTTAGGTTGAGGTCTAGTGTTAGGATCTTTTTTAGGTTTAGGTATAGTGTAATGTGTAGAGCTAGGTTTAGTGTTAAGGTCAGAGTCAGGGTTAGTATTAGTTCTAGGGTTAGAGATAGGATTCGAATTAGGGCTAGGTTTAGGGCTACGTGTAGGATTAGGGTTTGGTTTAGGTTAAGTTTTAGGGTCAGTGCTATGGCTCCATTTGGCTTGAGGGCTAGGGCTAGGGCTAATTTTCAAATTAGCGTTAGGGTTAGAGCTAGTGTAAGGGTGTGGTTTAGGCTTAGGGTTAGGGTTAGATTTAGAGTTAGGGTTAGATCTAGCTTTAGGGCTACAGTGAAGGTTAGGGCTAGGGTTAGGGCTAGGGTTTGAGTTATCATAAGGGATAGAGTTAGAACTAGGGATAGGGATAGGGCGAGAGTTAGAGTTAGTGTTAGTGTTAGGGTTAGATTTAGGATTAGAATTAGGGCTTAATTAGGGCCAGGATTAGAGCTAGGGTTAGTATAAATGCTGAGCCTAGGTTTATGGCTACGGTTAGGGTTATGGTTAGGTATGATGTTATAGCTAGCTTTAGAATGAGGGAAAGGGGTAAAAAATTAGGGTTATGTCTATGGTTAGAGTTAGGTTTAGGATTAAGGCTAAGATCAGGGCTAGGATTAGGCATGAGTTGGTTTAGGGTTAGGGCTTCATTAGGGATAGGGCTAATGTCAGGTCTAGGGTTATGGTTAGAAATAGTTTTAGGGTTAAGATTATTAGGGTTAGGATTAGGTTTATGGATATGATTAGGTTTAGGGTTCAGGTTAGGTTTAGGGTAATGTATAGGTTTAGGGTTAGGAAAAGTTTTAGGGTTATCATAGTGTTAGCATTAGGGTTAGGATTAGGAATAGGGTAATGGATAGGGTTACAGCTCGGGTTAGGGCTAGGTTTATGGTTAGGATCAAGGCTAGGGTTCAGGTTAGATTTTGGGTTATGTCAAGGGTTAGGGTTAGGGTTAGGTTTAGGGTAAGTGTTAGGGCTAGAATTAGGGTTATGGTTAGGATTAAAGGTATTATTAGGGCTCCAATTAGGGATCAGTTTTGGGTTATGTTAGGGTTAGGTTTAGGGCTACAGCCAATGTAAGAACTAGGGTTACAATTAGAACTAGTTTTAGGGTTAGGGTTAGGGCTAGATCTAGTGTTAGGTTTAGGTTTAGGTTTTGAGTGATGTTTAGATCTAGGGTTAGTGTTATGGTCATAGTCAGGGTCAGGGTTTGTTTTAGGGTTAGGGATAGGCCTCGAATTAGAGCTAGGTTTAGAGCTAGGTGTAGGCTTAGTGTTTGGTTTATGTTAAAGGTTAGGGTTAGGGCTATGGCTTGGTGGTTTTGTAGGGTTAGGGCTAGGGTAGAGCTAGTTTAATGATTATCATTAGTGTTATGTCTTGTATTAATGAGAGGTTTAGCTTAGGGTTAGGGTTAGATTTGAATTAGGGTTAGATATAGGATCAGGGCTAGAGCTAGGATTAGGGCTAATGTAAAGGCAAGTGATAGGATTGTGGTAAGGGATAGGGTTAGAACTGGAAATAGGACTAAGGCAAGAGTTAGAGTTAGTCTTTGGGCTAGGGTTAGGTTAGGTTTAGGGCCAAATTAGGGCTAGGATTAGGTCTAGCATTTGTATTAGAGTTAGGCCTAGTTTTAGGCTTAGGTTTAGGTTTAGGGATAGGGTTAGGCTTAGGGGAAGGGATGGGGTTAGAGCTAGTTTTAGGGCTAGGTCGAAGGTTAGAATTCGGTTAGGGCTAGGGTTATGGTTTGGTTTAGTAGTAAGGCTAGGTTTAGGGCTAGGATGAGAGTAAGGATTTTTTATAGGGTATGGCAAGAATTAGGGCTAGGGATAGTGTCATGAGTAGGCTTACGTTAGGGATAGATTGAGGTTTAGATTTATGCCTAGGTCTTGTGTAAGGGTTCGGTTTAGGGTAAGGGTCAGGTTTACATCTAATGGTATTATTAGGGTTAGAATTAGGTTTTGGGTTTGGTTTAGGTTAGGGTTTAGGTCTAGAGCTTGAATTAGCATTAAGGTTTGGTTAGGGTAATGATAGGTTTAGGTTTAGGGTTCATGTTAGGTGTAGGGTAATTGATAGGGTTAGAGTTAGCAAAAGTGTTAGGGTTAGGCCTAGGGTTAGCCTTAGGGTTATGGTTGTGCTTAGGATAATGGATAGGGTTAGGGCTAGGGTTATGGTTTGTATTAGGGCTAGAGTTAGTGTTAGGCCTAGGGTTAGGGTAAGGTTTAGGTTTAGAATATGGTTTAGAGTTTGAGCTAGGGTTAGCACTAGGGCAATGGTTAGGTTTAGGGTTAGGTCTAGGTTATAGTTAAGGTTAGGGTCACGGTTAGTGTTAAGGTTAGGACTAGGGTTATCATTAGGTTTAGGGTATTGGATAGGGTTTGATTTTGTGTTATGGTTAGGGTTAGGGTTAGGTTTTGGCTTAAGTTTAGGATTAGGGATAGGCTAAGGGTTAGGTTTAGGGTTTGAGCAAGGGTTAGCTCTATGGCAAGGGTTAGGTTTATGGTTATGTCTATGGTTAGGGTTAGGGTAGATTTAGGGTAAGAGCTAGGGTTATCATCAGGGTTAGGGTTAGGGTTAGGGAAATGGGTAGGGAAATGGGTAGGGTTAGAGTTAGGGTTAGGGCTAAGGTTATCATTAAGGTTAGGCTTAGAGTTAAGGTAATATGTAGGCTTAGAGCTAGGGTTAGGGATAGGGTTAAGGTTAGGATTAGGTCTAGGGTTAATTTTAGGTTTAGGTTTAAACCATGGGTTAGTGTTAGGATTAGGTTAAGTTTAAGGGTTAGGGATTGAGGTAATGTTTGGTCTAGGACTAGGATTAGGGTTAAAGTCAGTGTGAGGGACAGGGCTAAGGTTAGCATTAGGTTTAGGGTTAGGGTTAGGGTAATGGATAGAGTTAGAGGTAGGTTTTGGCCTATGGTGATGGCTTGTTTCAGGGTTAGTGATATGGCTAAGTCTAGTGTTAGGGTTATGTTTTTTGTTAGGATAAGTTTTAGAGCTAGAGTTTGTGTTAGGGTAAGGTTCAGTGTTCGGGTTAGGGTTAGGTTTATTGTTAGGGCCTGCATTAGGACTAGGGTTTGGTCTAGGGGTAGGGTTAGTGTTTGGGTTAGGTTAAGGGTTATTATTAGGGCCAGGGTTAAGTTTGTGTTTAGGCATTGGCCTAGAGTTATCACTAGATAAAGGATTAAGTGTAGGTCTAGGTCTAGTGTTAGGGTAAGGTTTAGTTATAGGGTTATAGGTAGTGCCAATGTTAGAGGTCGGTTTAGGATTAGGGTCATTTTTAGACCTATGGTTAGTGTTAGGGTCAGAAAAAGGGTCAGGGTTAGGGTTAGATTTTGGGATAGTGATAAAGCTACATTGAGAATCAGGGTTAGGACTAGTAATAGAGTTATGTTTTGGGTTAGGCTAAGAATTAGGTTTAGGACTAGGGTAGCTTTAGGATTAAAGTTTGGCTTAGGGTAAGGGATAGGGTTAGCACTAGTGTTAGGGCTAGGGTTAGGGTTAGGGATAGGGTTAGGTTTAGGGTTAGGGTTAAATCTTGGGTTAGAGCTTGGATTAGGGCTAGGCTAGGTTTTGTTTTAGCTTTAGGGCTACGGCTAATGTAAGAACTAGGGTTACAATTATGGCTAGTTTTAGGGTTAGTGTTACATCTAGGTTTAGTGTTTGGTTAGGTTTAGGGTTAGGGTTATGTTTAGGGTAATATATAGTTTAGGGTGAGCGAAAGTGTTAGGGTTAGGCCAAGGATTAGCATTAGGGTTAGGATTAGGGTTAGGGTTAGAGTAATGGATAGGGTTAGAGCTAGGGTTAGGGCTAGGGTTATGGTTAGTGTTAGTGTAAGGTTTAGTGTTAGGTTTAGGGTTAGTGCAAGGTTTAAAGGTAGGGTTACATTTAGTGTAAGGGTTAAGACTTGGTTTAGGTTTAGTGTTAGGGTTTAAGCTATGGTTGGGCTCACATTAGGGCTAGAATTTGGGTTACATTAGGGCTAGTGTTAGGGATACAACTAATGTAAGAACTAGGGTTATGATTAGGGCTAATTTTAGGGTTACAGTTAGGGCTAAGTATAGTTTTATGGTTAGGTTTAAGTTCAGGGTGATGTTTTGAGCTAAGGTTAGTGTTAAGTTCAGAATCAGGGTCAGGGTTAGTTTTAGGGTTGGGCATAGGACTCGAATTAGGGGTAGGCTTAGGGCTAGATGTAGGGTTAGGATTTGGTTTAGGTTAAGGGTTAGGATTAGTGCTATGGCTCGTTATGTTTTAGGGCTAAGGCTAAAGTTAAGGGTAGTTTTATGATTAATGTTAGTGTTATTGCTGGTGATAGGGTGAATTTAGGCTTAGGGTTACATTTAGAGTTATGGTTAATTCTAGGGTTAGGGCTAAGGTTAGGTCTAGTATTTGGGTTTCAGTAAGGGATAGGGTTAGAACTAGGAATAATGCTAGGGTGATAGTTAGAGTTAGTCTTAGGGCTAGGGTTAGGGTTAAGTTTAGGATAAATTAGGGCTAGGAATATGTCTAGTATTGGTGGTAGGGTTAGGCCTAGGGTTAGTATATGTTTAGGATTAGGTTTAGGGTTAGGTTGAGGAGAAGGGATGGGGTTATAGCTAGGTTTAGGACTAGGGCAATGATTAGAATTAGGTTTAGGGCTAGGGCGATGATTAGAATTAGGTTTAGGTCTAGGGTTAGGTTTCTGTTAGAATTAAGGCTACATTTGGGGTTAGGATGAGGGCTAGGGTTTGTGTTAGGGTTAGGGCAAGTTTTAGGCATAAGGATAATCTCAGGTTTAGGGTTATGGCTAAGATAGTTATAGGGTTAGGTTCACGGCTAGGTCTAATGTTAGGTTTAGAGTAAGACCCAGGTTAAGAATAAGGTGTATTTTTAGGGTCAGGATCAGGTTTCAGGTTTGTGTTAGTTTAATTATTTGGTTAGGGCTCAAATTTGTGTTAGGGTTAGAATTAGGGATAGATTTATGAATAGGTTTAGGTTTAGGATTCAGGTTAAGATTAGGGTAATTTGTAGGGTTAGGGTTAGTGATACAGTTAGCGTTAGGCCTAGGGTTAGTATTTGGTTTAGGGTTATTGTTAGGGTAATGAATAGCATTAGAGCTAGGGTTAGGGCTATGGTTTTGGATAGGATTACTGCTAGCATTAAGGTTAGGGTTAGGCTAGTGCTAGGGTTAGGGTTTGGGTTAGGTTTAGGGTACAGGTTAGGTTTTGAGCTAGGTTTAGTTCTAGGGTGAGTGTTAGGTTTAGGATTATGTCTAGGATTAGATTTACAGTTAAGGTTAGGATTAGTGTTAGGGTTATGGATAAGGTTATCTTTAGAGTTAGGTTAATGGATAGGGTTAGATATTGTTTTAGGGATAGGGGTAATCTTAGGTTTAGGGTTAGTGTTAGGGTTAGGGCTAAGATTATCATTAGATTTCGGGTAATGTATGATGTTAGATGTCAGGTTAGGGTTAGGGATAGTTTTAGGTTTAGGGTTAGTGTTAGGGTTAGGGCTAAGGTTGGTGTAAGAGTAATGGTTAGGGTCTTATCTAAGTTTAAGGCTACAATGAGGGTTAAGTTTAGCGTTAGGTCTAGGATTAGGTTTACAATTAGGATTAGAGCTAGAGTTATCATTAGGGTTAAGGTTCGGTTTAGTGTAATGGATAATTTTAGAGATGGTATTAGGGCTAGTGTTAACATTATGATTAGGGCTAGGATTAGGATTAGGTTTAGGGATAGGGCTAGGTTTATGTTTAGGATTCAGTTTTGGGTTTTATCTAGGGTTAGGACTAAGGCGAGGGTTAGGGTTAGCTTTAGTGTTAGGCTTAGGGTAAGGAATAAGCTTAGGTTAGGGTTAGGATTATGCTTTGGGCTAGATTTAGGCCTAGGATTAGGGCTAGGTTTTGTGTTAGGTTTAGAGCTAGTTTTAGTGCTATGGTAATGTAAGGGTTATGTTTACATTTATGGCTAGGTCTAGTGTTAGGTTTTGGTTTCGGTTAGGGTCAGTTTTATAGCTAGGTTTAGTATTAGTGTCAGGGTCTGTGTTTGGATTAGGGTTAGGGTAGGGCAAAAGACAGAATTAGGATTGGTTAGGTATAGAGGTAAGGTTAGTGTTTGGCTTAGGTTAAGGGTTATCATTAGAGCTAGGGCTAGTTTTTTGTTTAGGTCTTGGTGAAAGATATGGCTAGATATTTTACTAGGTTTAATCTAGGTCTAGTGTTAGGGTTAGGTTTAGATATAGGATTATGGGTAGAGCTACTGTTAGGGTTTAGTTTAGTTTCAGGGTCAGAATAAGGGTCAGGGTTAGGGTTAGGATTTAGGTTATTGTTAAAACAAGAATGAAGGCTAGAGTTAGGACTAGTAATAGGGTTAGTGTTTGGGTTAGACTAAGGATTAGTTTTAGGACTAGGGTTAGCATTAGGGTTGGGGTTTGGCTAGGGTAAAGCATAAGGTTTGAGCTAGGGTTAGAGCTAGGTTTCGGGTTAGGGTTAGGGCTAGTGTTAGGGTTAGGTTTAGGGTGAAAGCTAGGGTTAGGTCTCAGATTTGGGCTAGGTTTTGGTTAGCATTAGGTTCAAGGTTATGGCTAATATATGATTTAGCTTTATGGTTAGAACTAGTTTTAGAATTAGGGTTAGGACTAGGTCTAGTGTTAGGGAAAGGTTTAGGTTTAGGGTGATGTTTACAGGTACGGTTAGTGTTAATGTCAGAGACAGGTTCAGGGGTAGTTTTAGGGTTAAGATTAGGACTGGAATTAGGGCTAGGCTTAGGGCTAGATGTAAGGTTAGGGTTTGGTTGAGGTAAAAGTTTAGGGTTAGTGTTATGGCTCAATTTTGTTTTAGGGCTAAGCCTATGGTTAGGACTAGTTTTAGGATTAGCATTAGGGTTAGGGCTAGAGTTAGGGTTAGGTTTAGGTGTAGAATTAGGGTTAGATTTTGAGTTAGATTTAGATCTAGGTTTAGGGCAAGGTGTAAGGTTAGGGCTAGGGTTATTCTAGGCTTAGGGATAGGAATAAGGTTACGGTAAGTGATAGGGTAGGAATTAGGGCTAGGGCTAGTGTGAGAGTCATAGTTAGTCTTAGAGCTAGGGTTAGGGTTAGGTTTAGGATTAGGGCTAGGGTTAGTGTTAGGGTTAGTTCTAGGGTTAAGGTTAGTGTTAGGGTTAGTGTTAGGGTTAGGGTTTGGGTTAGGTTTAGGGTAAGCGATGGGGTTATAACTAGTTTTAGGGCCAGGGAAAGGGTTAGAATTAGGGTTTAGTTATGATTAAGGCTAGTTTTGGGGCTAGGATGAGAGGTAGTGTTCGTGTTAGGTTTAGGGCTAGAATTAGGGCTAGGGTGAATGTCAGGTCTAGGGTTACAGTTAGGGATATGTTTTGGGTTATGTTTATGGTTAGGTCTAGTGTAAAGGTTAGATTTACGGTAAGGGTCAATTAAAGCTATGTGTATTATTAGGGTCAGTGTATGGCTTAAGGTTTGGTTTAAGTTAAGGTTTAGGCTTAGGGCTCGAATTAGCATTAGGTTTAGAGTTCGGGTTAGGGTCATGAATAGTCTTCGGATTAAGGTTCAGGTTAGTTTTAGGGTAATGGATAGGATTAGGGATTACAGTAGGTTTGGGTTAAGCCTAGGGTTATCATTAGGGTTAGGATTATGGTTAGGATAATGTATAGAATTAGATCTAGGTTTAGGGCTAGGGTTATGGTTAGGATTAGGGCTAGGGTTAGAGTAGTGGATATAATTAGAGCTATGTTTAGGGCTATGGTTAAGGTTAGGATTAGGGCTAGTGTTAGGTTAGGGTTTGGGATAGGGCTAGGGTTATGTTAAGGGGAAATGTTAGGCTTTGAGCTAGGGTTAGGTCTAAAGCAAGGCTTAGGGTTAGGGTTAGGGCTAGGGTTAGGTTTAGGGTTACACTTAGGGCTAGTTCAGGCCTAGGATTAGGGCTAGGTTTTGTGTTAGTTTAGGCCTAGGGTTAGGGCCATGGGTAATGTAAGAGCTAGGTTTTGATTAGGGCTAGTTTTATGGTTAGGGTTATGGCTAGGTCTAGTGTTAGGATTAGGGTTTGGGTTAGGGTGATCTTTGGATCTAGGATTATGTTAGGGACAGGGCCAGTGTTAGGATAGAGTTAGTGTTGGGGTTAGTGCCAGAATTAGGACTAGAGTTAGGTCTAGGAATAGGGTAAATATTTGGGTTAGGTTAAGGGTTATTGTTAGGGCTAGGGCTAGGTTGTTGTTCAGGTCTAGGGCTAAAGATATGGCTAGAATTTAGGATTAGATTTAGGTCTAGTGTAGTGTTACATTTAGGTTTATGTATAGGATTACCAGTTTTGGTTTAAATATAGGATTAGGGTTCAGTTTCGGGTTAGGGTCAGGTTTAGACCTACAGTTAGTGTTAGGGTCAGAATAAGTGTCAGGGTTAGGGTTTGGGTTTGGGTTAGGGTTAGAGCTAGAATGAAGTTTAGAGTTAGGACTAGCAATAGGATTAGGGTTTGGGTTTGGCTATGGATTAGGGTTAGGACTAGGGTTAGCATTAGGTTTAAGGTTTAGCTTATGGTAATGGATAGGGTAAGAGCTAGGATTAGAGCTAGGGTTAGAGTATGGGTTAGGGCTAGTTTTAGGATTAGGGTTAAAATAGGGTTAACACTCAGATGAGGGCCAGGTTTGGGTTAGGTTGGGGCTAGTCTTGGGCCTACAACTAATGGTTGAACCAGGGTTATGATTAGGCTACTTTTTGTGTAAGTGTTATGGCTAGGTGAAGTGTTAGGGTTAGGGTTAGCATTAGCGTGATGTTTAGAGCTAGGGTTAGTGTTAGGGTCAGGGTCAGTGTTCGGGTTATAGTTAGGGTTAGGACTAAACCCAGAATTATCACTAGAGTTAAGTCTAGGGGTAGGATTAGTGTTTGTATTAGGTTACGGTTTGTCATCGGGGCTAGGGCTAGCTTTTTGTTTAGGTCTAGGGCTAGAGATATGGCTAGATTTAGTATTAGGTTTAGGTCTAGGATTAGTGTTAGGGTTAGGTTTAGGAATAGGTTT
Organism: Marmota monax; assembly: GCF_021218885.2. Taxonomy (NCBI): domain Eukaryota; kingdom Metazoa; phylum Chordata; class Mammalia; order Rodentia; family Sciuridae; genus Marmota; species Marmota monax. The sequence continues at coordinate 72,690 of NW_026692716.1, read as the reverse complement.
ATTTCTCGTGCTAGTTTTAGGGTTCAGTATAGAGTTAGGATCAGGTTTAGACCTACAGTTACCATTAGAGTCAGAATAAGTGTCAGGTTTGAGTTATGGTTAGAGCTAGAATGAGGGCTAGGGTTAGCACTAGTAATAGGGATAGGGTTTGGGTTAGGCTAAGGATTAGGGTTAGGCCTATAGTTAGCATTAGGTTTAGAGTTAGCTTAGGGTAAGGTATAGGATCAGAGCTAGGGTTAGGGCTATGTTTAGAGTTAGGTTTAGGGCTAGAGTTAGGTTTCGGTTTTGGGTTAAAGCTATGCTTAGGTCTTGCATTAAGTCTAGGTTTTGGTTAGAGTTAGGGCTAGGTTTAGAGTTATGGCCAATGTAGGGACTAGGGTTTTGATTTGGGCTAGTTATAGGATTAGGGTTAGGACTAGGTCTAGTTGTAGGATTAGGTATAACATTAGGGTGATGTTTAGAGCTAGGGTTATTGTTAGGGTAAAATTCAAGGTCAGAGTAGTTTTAGGGTTAGGGTTTGGACTCGAATTAGGGCTAGGGTTAGGGCTAGGTGTAGAGTTAGGTTTTGGTTTAGGATAAGTTTTAAAGTTAGGGCTATGGCTCAGTTTTGTTTAAGGGCTAGGGCTATGGTTAGGGCTAGTTTTAGGCTTAGCATTAGGTTTAGGGCTAGTGTTAGTTTTAGGTTTAGGCTTAGGGTTAAAGTTAGATTTAGGTTTAAGATTAAGTCTAGGGTTAGGTCTAGGGCTAAGGATAGGGGTACTGTTAGGTGTCTTGGTTTATGGCTAGGATTAGGGTTATGATAAGGAATAGGACTAGAACTAGGAATAGGGCTAGGGTAAGAGTGAGAGTTAGTCTTACAGCTAAGGTTAGTGTTTGGTTAAGTATAGGGCTTAATTAGGGCTAGTAATAGGGCTAGGTTTATGGTTATGTTTAGGCCTAGAGTAAGTTTTAGGCTTATGGTTAGGTTTAGTGTAAGCGATGGGCTTCGAGCTAGGGATAGGGCTAGGGTGAAGTTTAGAATTAGGGTTAAGGCTAGCGTTTCATTAGAGTTATGATTAATGCTAAGTTTAGGGCTAGGATGAGGGCTAGGGTTTGTGTTAGGGTTAGGGCTAGGGTTAGTGTTAGGGCGAATGTCAGATCTAGGGTTACGTTTAGGGATATTTTTAGGGTTAGGTTTATGGCTATGTTTAGTGTAAGTGTAAGGTTTATGGAAGTATCAAGTTTTTAGCTAGGGGTATTATTAGGGTCAGGGTCAGGTTTAGGGTTTTGTTTAGGTTAGGGTTTAGGTTTAGGGCTTGAATTAGCATTAGGTTTTGGGTTAGGGTAATGATAGGGTTTGGTTTAGGGTTCAGGTTAGATTTAGCATAATGGATAGGGTTATGGTTAGGGATAGTGTTAGATTTAGGCCTAAGGTTAGCATTATAATTAGGGTTATGTTTATGGTAATTGATAGGGCTAGAGCTAAATTTAGGGCTAGGGTTAAGGTTAAGGTTAGGGTTATGGGTTTGGTTTGTGTTAAGTTTAGGGCTAAAATTACGGCTAGGGCAAATGTCAGGTCTAGGGTTATGTTTAGGGATAGTTTTAGGGTTAGGTTTATGGCTAGGTCTAGTATAAAGTTTAGGTTTAGGAGTAGGGTCAAGGTTAGAGCTAGGTATATTATAATGGGAAGTGTCAGAGTTAGGGTTTGTGTTAGGTTAAGATTTAGGTTTAGGGCTCGATTTAGCATTAGGGTTAGGGTTAGGGTAATGATAGGGTTAGGTTTAGGGTTCAGGTTAGGTTTAGGTTAATGAAAGAGTTTAGAGTTAGGGATAAGTATAGGGTTAGTCTCAGGGTTACCATTAGGATTTTGGTTATGGTTAGGGTAATGGATAGGGTTAGAGCTAGTGATAGGGCTAGGGTTATGGTTAGAATTCTGGCTAGTTTTAGGGTAAGGTTTAGTGCTATGTTCTGGGTTAGGGTTAGGTTTAGGGTTAGGTTTAAAGCTAAGGTTAAGGCTCAGATTAGGGCTTGGTTTGGGGTTTGGTTAGGGCTAGGGTTAGGGCTATGGCTAATGTATGACCTAGTGTTACAATTAGTGCTAGTTTTAGGGTTAGGGTTAGGGGTAGTTCTAGTGTTACGGTTAGTTTTAGGGTTAGGGTGATGTGTAGAGTAAGGGTTATTGTTATTGTTAGGGTCAGTGTCAGAGTCAGGGTTAGTTTTAGGGTTAAGGTTAGAACTCGAATTAGGACTAAAGTTAGTACAAGGTGTAAGGTTAGGTTCAGCTTAGATTAAGGGTTTGGGTATAGGTTGGCTTTGTTTTATGGCTAGGGCTCTGGTTATGGCTAGATTATGGATTAGCATCAGGGTTAGGGCTAGTGTTAGGTTGAGGTTTAGGTTTAGAGTTAGGGTTAGATTTAGAGTTAGTGTTAGATCTAGGGTTAGGGCTAGGGCTAGGGCTAAATTATGCAAGTATTAAGGCTAGGGTTAGTGTTGGGTTTATACCAAGGTGTTGGGCTAGAGTTAGGGTTAGTATTGGTATTAAGGTTAAGTTTAGGGGAATGGGTGTGGTTATAGCTAGCTTTAGGGCTAGGGTGAGCATTATAATTAGGATTAGGAGTAGGGTTATGGTTCAGTTAAGAATTAAGGCTAGGTTTAGGGCTAGGTTAAGGGCTAGGGTTTCTGTTAGGGTTATGGCTAGGACCAGATCTAGGGCTAATATCATTTTAGGGTTAGGTTATGGCTAGCTCTAGTGTAAGAGTTAGGTTTTGATTATAGGTTTAGGTTAAAGATCAGCTTTAGGGCTTGGGTCATTATTAGGGTCAGGGTCACAATCAGGGTTAGCATTTGGTTTAGCTAAAGGTTTAGGGTTAGGGCTCGAATTAGAGTTAGGATTAGGTTTAGGGTTAGCATAATGGAAAGGTTTAGTTTAGGTTTCAGTTAAGGTTTAGAGTAATGGTTGGGTGAGGTTTAGCAATCGGTTTAGGGTTAGCATTAGGGTTAGAGTTATGTTTAGTGTAATGGACAGGTTTATAGCTAGGGTTAGGGCTAGGTTATGATTTGGATTAAGTCTAGGATTAGGGCTAGGTTTAGGGATAGGGATAGGGTGTGATTTAGGATAAGTTTTAGAGTTAGGGTAAGTGTTAGGTTTAGGGATAGGGTTATTATTAGGATAAGGTAAGGGTTAGTGTTTGAGCTAGGGTTAGGGCTAGGGTGAGGGTTAGATTTACGTTTAGGTCTAGGTTTACATTTATGGTTAGAGTTAAGTTTAGTGTTAGGGATAGAGTTTTAATTAGGGGTAGGGTAAGGATTAGGGTAATGGACATAGTTAGAGCTAAAAGTTCATTCTAGGTTTAATGTTAGGATTAGGGTTAGGTTTAGGGTTAGGGTTTAGGATAGAGCTAGGTTTATGTTTAGTGTAAAGGTTAGGCTTTGAGCTAGGGTTAAATCTAAGGCAAGGCGTATGTTAGGGCTAGGATTAGAGCTAGGGTTAGGCTGAGGGTTATGCTTAGAGCTAAGTATAGGACTAGGATTAGGGCTAGGTTTTGTGTTAGGTTTAGGACAATGTGTAATATATGAACTAGGTTTATGTTTAGGGCTAGTTTTAGGGTTGGGGTTATGGCTAGGTCTAGTGTTAGGTCTAGGTTTTGGGTTAGTGTCAGGTTTAAAGCTAGGTTCAGTGTTAGAATCAGGGTCTGTTTTGGGGATAGGTTTAGGGTTAGGGTTAGAGCCAGAATTAGCAATAGGTTTAGTTCTAGAGGTAGGGTAATTTTTCGGTTTAGGTTAAGAGTTATTGTTAGGGCTAGTGCTAGGTTTTTGTTTAGGTCTAGGGCTAGAGTTATAGCTATATTTAGGATTAGCTTTGGGTCTAGGTCTAGTGTTAGGCTTAGGTATGAATATAGGGTTACCAGTAGGGCTAGTATTAGGATTTGGTTTAGGGTTTTGGTCGGGTTTAGGCCTAGGGTTACTGTTAGGGTCAGATGAAAGTCAAAGTTATGTTTAGAGGTATAAAGAGGGCTAGGGTTAAGACTAGTATTATGGTTATAGTTTAAGTTAGGCTAAATATTAGGGTTAGAGCTAGGGTTAGTATTTGGGTTAGGGTTTGGCTTAGTGTAAGGAATAGGGTTGGAGTTAGGTTTAGGCTAGTGTTTGTGTTAGGGTTAAGACTAGTATTAGGGTTAAAGCTAAGGTTACGGCTAGGATTAGGGTTAGAATTTGTGTTAGGGTTAGGGCTACGGTTAGGACAATGACTAATGTACAAACTAGGGTTATGATTAAGGCTAGTTTTAGGTTAGGTTAAGGCTAGAAATAGTGTTAGGGTTAATTTAAGTTTAGGGTGATTTTTAGAGCTAGGATTAGTGTTAGGGTCAGTGTCAGGGTCAGGGTTAGTTTTAGAGGTAGTTTTAGGGATAGGTGTGTAGGGTTAGGGTTTGATTTAGGTTAAGTGTTAGGATTAGGGCTATGGCTTGGTTTTGGTTTATGGTTAGGGCTAGGGAGAGAGCAAGTTTTAGGATTAGCATTATGGTTAGTGGTAGTGTTAGGGTTTGGTTTAGGCTTATTGTTACAGTTATATTTGGAGTTAGGTTTAGATTTAGACTTAGGCTTAGATCTATGGTTAGGATTAAGGCTAAGGATAGAACTAGGGCTAGGGCTATGGCAAAAGTTAGATTTAGTCTTATGGCTAAGTTTAGGGTTAGGATAGGATTAAATAAAGGCTAGGATTAGCACTAGGTTTTGTGTTAGGCCTAGGTTTAGGGCGAGGGTTAGGGTTAGGTTTAGGGTTATGGTTAATTTTTAGGTACAGGATGAGCTTATAGGTAGATTCAGGGCTAGGGCAAAAAATGCAATTAGGGTTAGGGCTCGGGTTATGGTTTGGGTTAGGATTAAGCCTAGGTTAAGGGCTAGGATATGGCTAGGGCTAATTTCAAGTCTAGTGTTATGGTTAAAAATAGTTTTAGGGTTAGGTTTATGGCTACATCTAGTGTAAGAGTTAGGTTTAGGCTTAGGGTCAGGTATAGAGCTAAGGGTACTAATAGGGTCAGGGTTGTGATTAGTGTTTTGGATAGGTTAATGCTTAATGTTAGGTCTCAAATTAGCATTAGAGTTAGGATTAGGGTAAAGATAGTGTTAGGTTTAGGTATCAGGTTAGGTTTAGTGTAATGGGTAGGGTTAGAATAAGGGATACAGTCAGGTTTAGGCCCAGGTTTAGCATTTGGGTTAGGGTTATGGTTAGGGTAATGGATAGGGTTAGAGACAGGGGTACAGCTGTGGTCAATGTTATGATTATTGATAGGGTTAGGATTAGGGTTAGGGTTAGGGTTAAATCTAGGGTTATGGCTAGGGTTATAGTTATGATTAGTGGTAGGGTTAGGGGTAAATCTAGGGATAGTGCTCAGAATAAGGCTAGGTTTGGGATTAAGTTAAGGCTAGGTTCAGGGTTATGGCTAATGTAAGTACCAGGGTTACGATTAGGGCTAATTTTAGGGTTAGGGTTAGGGCTAGGTCTATTGTTAGGTTTAGGTATAGGGTTCGGTTGATATTTAGAGCTAGGGTCAGTGTTAAGTTCAGAGTCAGGGTCAGGGTTAGTTTTAGGGTTTGGCTTAAAACATAAATTACAGCTAGATTTATGGCTAAGTGGAGGCTTAGGGCATAGTTTACATTAAGGGTTAGGGTTAGATCTATGGCTTGGTTTGTTTTAGGGCTAGGGTTAGTGCTAGTTTTAGGATTAGCCTTAAGGTTAGGGCTAGTGTTAGGTTTATGTTTAGGCTAAGGGTTAGGGTTAGATTTAGAGTTAGGGTTAGATCAAGGGTTGCTGCTAGGGCTATGAATAAGGCTAGTATTAGACCTATAGTTTGGGCTAGGATTAGGGTTCCAGTAAAGTATAGGGTTAGAACTAGTGTTAGGACTAAGGTGAGACTTAGAGTTAGTCTTTGGACTAAGGTTAGGGTTAAGGTTAGGGATAGGGCTAAATTAGATCAGGTAAGGGATAAAGATAGAACTAGGGTTAGGGTTAGAGTTAGGGTTAAAGCTAGGTTTAGAGCTTGAAATAGGGCAAGTTTTTGTTGTAGGGTTAGGGCTAGGGTTAGGGCAATGGCTAATGTAAGAACTAGGGTTACCATTAGGGTTAGTTTTAGGGTTAGAGTTAAGGGTAGGTCTAGTGTTAGGGTTAGGTTTAAGGTTAGAGTGATATTTAGAGCTAGGGTTAGTGGTAGGATATGAATGAGGGTCAGGGTTAGGGTTAGGACTCAAATTAGGGATAGGGTTACTGGTAGGTTTCGGTTTAAGGTTAGGATGGTGTTTAGAGCTAGGGTGAGTGTTAGGATATGAGTCAGTGTCAGGGTTACTTTTAAAGTTGCGTTTAGGAGTCAAATAAGGGCTAGGGATAGTTCTAGATGTAGTATTAGGGTGGTTTAAGTTAAGGTTTAGGGTTATGGCTTTGCTTGGTTTTGTTTTACTGCTAGGGTTAGGGTTAGTGCTAATTTTATAATTAGCATTAGGGTTAGGGCTAGTGTTATTGTTAGGCTTAATCTTAGGGTTAGGGTTAGATTTAGATTTAGGGTTAGATCTAGGTTTAGAGTTAGGAATGAGGATAGGGCAAGTGTTAGGGCTAGGGTTAGAATATGGTATGTAATAGGGTTAGAACTAGGGATAGGGCTAGTGTAAATTAGAGTTAGTCTTAGGGCTTGAGTTAGGGAAATGGATAAATTAGGGCTAGAATTAGGGCTATGGTTAGTGTTCAGCTTAAATATAGAGTAGGGTTTGAGTTAATATTATGTTTAGTGTAAGGGATGATGTTATAGCTAGGTTTAGAGGTAGGGTGATATTTAGAATTAGGGTTAGGACTTTGGTTACAGTTAGGGTTATGATTAAGGCTAGGTTTAGTGCTAGGATGAGGGCTAGTGTTTATTTTAGGGTTAGCACTAGGATTTGGTGTATGCCTAATTTCAGGTCTAGAATTATGTTTGAAGATAATTTTATGTTTAGGATTATGGCTATGTCTAGTGTAAGGGTTAGGTTTAGGGGTAGGGTCAGGTTGAGGGCTAGGGGTATTATTATGGACAAGGTCTGGGTTAAGGTTTGGGATAGGTTAAGGTCTAAAGTTAGGGATCGAATTAGCATTGGGGTTAGGGTAGAGTAATGATAGGGTTAGTATTAGGGTTCGGGTTAGGTTTAGGGTTATGGATAGAAATAGGATTAGAGATAGCAATAGGTTTAGGCCTAGGGTTAGCATTAGGGCTAGGGTTATGTTTATGGTAATGGATAAGGTAAGGGCTAGGGTTATGGTTAGGGCTTGTGTTAGGTTTAAAACTCAGGATAGGGCTCAGATTATGGCTAGGTTTTGGATTAAGTTAGTGCTAGGGTTAGGGTTATGGCTAATGTAAGTACTAGAGTTACATTTAGGGCTAATTTTAGGGTTAAGTTTAGGGCTAGGTTGAGTGTTATGGTTAGGTTTAAGGTCAGGGTGATGTTTAGAGCTAGGGTTAATGTTAGTGTCAGAGTCAGGGTCAGAGTTAGTTATAGGGTTTGGCTTAAAACTCAAATTAGGTCTAGGGTTAGGGGTAGGTGTATTGTTAGGGTTTCGTTTAGTTTAAGGATTAGTGTTAGAGCTATGGCTCAGTTTTGTTTTAGGCTAGGGCTAGGGTTAGGGCTAGTTTTAGGATTAGTGTTAGGCTTAGGGCTAGTGTTTGGGTTAGGCTTAGACTTCAGGTTAGGGTTAGATTTAAAGATAGGTGTTGATCTAAGGTTAGTGCTAGGGCTAAGGATAGGGAAAGGGTTAGGACAATGGTTAGGATTAGCGTAAGAGTTACAATGATTTTAGAGCTAGGTTTTTGTTAGGGTCTGAGTCGGGGTCAGGGTTAGTTTTCAGGTTAGGGTTAGGACTAGAATTAGGGATAAGGTTAGGGATAGGGTTGGGGCAAGGTGTAAGGTTAGGGTTTGGTTTAGGTTAAGGGTTAGGATTAGAGCTATGACTCGGTTTTGCTTTAGGGCTAGGGCTAGGTTTAGGGCTAAGATTAGGTCTAGGTTTAGGGTGATGGTAAGGGAAAAGGTTAGAACTACACTATAGGTCTAAGGCAAGAGTTATAATTAGTCATAGGGCTAGGATTATGTTTAGTGTTAGGGATAGGTTAAGGTTTAGGGTTAGGGCTCAAATTATCATTAGGATTATGTTTAGGGTTAGGATAATGGATAGGGTTAGCATTATGGAGAGGGTTAGGGCTAAGACTAGGGCTAGTGTTAATGTTAGGGTTAGGCCTAAAATTAGAGTAGGGTTAGGATTAAAGCTAGGTTTAGATCTGGGATTAGGGCAAGTGTTAATGTTAGAGTTAGGGTTAGGTTTAGGGCTAGGTTTAGTTTTAGGGTTTGGATTAGGGTTAGGTTTAGGGTAAGGGATGAGATTATACCTTGTTTTAGGGATAGGTTGAGGGTTGGAATTAGGGTTAGGGTTAGGGTTAGGGTTATGATGAAGGCGAGGATTATGTCTAGGATGTGGGTTAAGGTCTGTGTTTGGGTGAGGACTAGGATTACAGCTAGGGCTAATATCAGGTCTAGGGTTAGCTTTAGGGGTAGTTTTAGGTTTAGGTTTATATCTAGGTCTATTGTACGGGTTAGGTTTATGGTTAGGGTCAGATTTAGAGCAAGGGGTATTATAAGGGTCAGGGTTAGGGTTTAGGTTAGGTTATGGTTTATGGATAGGGCTCGAATTAGCATTAGATTTAGTGATAGGTTAATGATAGTTTTAGGTTGAGTGTTCAAGTTAGGTGTAGGGTAATGGATAGGGTTAGGGATGGGCATAGGATTAGGGTTTGGCCTAGGGTTAGCATAAGTGTTAGGATTATCCTTAGGGTAATGGATAGGGTTAGAGCTAGGGTTAGGGCTAGGGTTATGCTTAGGATTGGGTCTAAGGTCAGGTTTAGGCTTAGGGTTAGGGTTAAGTTTAGCGTTAGGGTTAGTTTTAGGGTTAAAGTTAGGGTAGGGCTTGGATTAGGGCTAGGTTTTGCAATAGGTTAGGGCTATGGCTTAGGGCTAGGTATACTTTCAGTGTTAGGGTGATGTTTAGAGCTAGGGTTAGTGTTAATGTCAGGGTCAGTGTTCAGATTAAGATTATGGTTAGAATTAAAGCCAGAATTAGGACGAGGGTTAGGTCTAGTGGAAGAGTTTGTGTTTGCCTTAGGCTAAGGGTTATTATTAGGGCTAGGTCTAGGTTTTTCTTTAGGTCTATGGCTAGAGTTATGGCTAGATTTAGGATTAGGTTTAGGTCTAGAGCAAGTGTTGGGGTTATGTTTAGGTATAAGGTTACTGGTAGTGCTAGTGTTAGAGTTTGGTTTAGGGTTAGGTTCAGGTTTAGACCTACAATTAGTGTTAGGGTCAGAATAAGGGTCAGGGTTAGGGTTAGGGTTTGGGTTATGATTAGGGCTAAATTTAGGTTTAGGGTTGAGGCTAGGACTAGTGTTATCACGAGTAATAGCATTAGTGTTTGGGTTAAGTTAAGGATTAGGCTTAGAATTAGGTTTAGAATTATTGTTAGGGTTTGGCTTAGGGTAAGGGATAGGGTTAGAGCTAGGGTTAGGGGTAGAGTTAGGGTTAAAGCTAGGTTTAGAGCACAGATTAGGGCTAGTTTTTGTGTTAGGATTATAGCTAGGGTTAGAGTAATGTCTAATGTAAGAACTAGGGCTGCAATTAGGGTTAGTTTTAGGGTTATTGTTAGGGGTTAGACCTCTAGTGTTAGGATTAGTTTAAGGTTAGGGTGATATTTAGAGCTAGTGTTAGTGTTAGATTAATAATCAGGGTCAGAGTTAGTTTTAAGGTTAGGGTTAGGACTCAAATTACATCTAGGGTTACTGTCTGTGTTTGCTTTAAGGTTAGGATGGTGTTTAGAGCTAGGGTGAGTGTTAGGATATGAGTCAGAGTCAGGGTTAGTATTAAGGTTAAGGTTAGGACTCGAATTAAGGCTAGAGTTTGGTCTAGGTGTAGTAATAGGATTTGGATTAGTTAAGGTTTAGTATTAGGGCTATTGCTTGGTTTTGATTTACTGCTAGGGTCAGGGTTAGGGCTAGTTTTACGAGTTGAGTTAGTGTTAGGGCTAGTTTTTATATTAGGCTTAGGCTTAGGTTTAGTGTTAGATTTAGAGTTAGGGATAGATCTGGGGTTATGGCTAGGAATAAGGACAGGGCAAGGTTTATGGCTAGGGTTAGAGTTAGGGTTAGGTAAGTGATAGGGTTAGAACTAGGGATAGGGCTAGTGTGAAAGTTAGAGTTAGTCTTAGGGCTAGGGTTAGGGTTAGCAATAGGGTTAAATTAGGGCTAGAATTAGGGCTAGGGTTATGGTTCTGATTAGGCCTAGCATTAGGTTTAGTGTTAGAGTTAAGTTTAGGGTAAGGATTGGTATTAGAGCTAGATGTAAAGGTAGGGGTAGTGTTAGAATTAGGATTAGGCCTATGGTTAGGGTTAGGGTTATGATTAAGGCTGGTTTTAGGGCTGTAATGAGGGCTTGGGATTGTTTTAGGGTAGGGATAGGATTAGCACTAGGACTAATATCAGGTCTAGGGTTATCGTTGAAGATAGTTTTAGGGTTAGGTTTATGGACACAGGTAGTGTAAGGGTTATGTTTAGTTTTAGGTCAGGTTTAGAGCTAGGGGTATTATTAGGGTCAGAGCCTTGGTTAGGGTTTGGTATTATGGTTTAAATATAGGGCTTGAATTAGCATTAAGGTTAGGGTTAGAGTAATCACAGGTTGAGGTTTAGGGTTTAGGTTTGGTTTAGGGTAATGGATAGGGTTAGGATTATGGATAGGTTTAGGTCTAGGCCTAGGGTTAGCATTAGTGTTAGGGTTATAGTTATGGCAATAGATAGGGTTAGGGCTAGGATTATGGTTATGATTAGGGCTAGGGTTAGCCTTAGTACTAGGGTTAAAGCTTGGGTTAGATATTGAATTAGGGCTAGGATTTGTGTTAAGTTGGTGCTAGTGTTAGGGTTATGGCTAATGTAAGTAACAGGGTTACATTTAGTGCTAAATTTAGGTTTAGGGTTGGGGCTAGGACTAGTGTTAGGTTTAGGTTTAGGGTTAGGGTGATGTTTAGAGATAGGGTTAGTGTAATGGTCAGATTCAGGGTCAGGGCTAGTTTTAGGGTTCAGCTTAAAACTCGAATTAGGGCTAAGTTTAGGGTTAGGCTTAGGGTTTGGTTAGGTTAAGGGTTAGGTTTAGGGCTATGTCTGGGTTTTGTTTTAGAGCTAGGGCTAGGATTAGGGCTAGTTTTAGGATTAGCATTAGGTTTACGGGTAGTGTTAGGTTTAGGTTTAGGCTTAGGTTTAAAGTTAGATTTAGAGATAGAGTTAGATCTAGGATAGGGCTAGGGCTAAGGATAGGGCTAGGGTTAGGGCTAGGATTATTGTTCCAGTAAGGGACAGGGTTAGAACTAGGGATGCGGCAAGGGTGAGAGTTAGAGTTAGTCTTAGGGCTAAGGTTAGAGCTAAGGTTAGGGATAGGCGTAAATTAGGGCTAAGATTAGGGCTATGGTTAGTGTTAGTGTTAGGCCTAAGTTTAGGGTTAGGGTTAGGATTAAGGCTAGGTTTGGGGCTAGGATAAGGGCTGGGGTTTGTGTTAGGGTTAGGGCTAGAAGTAGGGCTTGTGCTAATATCAGGTCTAGACAGTAGATTTAGAATGTTTTATGGCTAGGTCTAGTGTAAGGGTTAGGTTTAGAGTAGGGGTCAGGTTTAGAGCTAGGGGAATTATTAGGGTAAGGTTCAGGGTTTGAGTTTGTTTGAGGTTAGGGTTTAGGGTTAGGGCTCTAATTAGCTTTAGGGTCAGGGTTAGGGTAATGATAGGTTTTTGTTTAGGGTTCAGTATATGTTTAGGATAATTGATAAGGTTAGGGTTAGCGATAGGGTTAGGGTTAGGTCTAGAGTTAGCATTAAGGTAAGGGTTATGGTTAGGAGAATAGATATGGTTACAGCTAAGTTTAGGGCTAGGATTATGGTTAGAAATAGGTCTTGAGTTAGGGTTAGGGTTAGGGTTAGTTCTAGGGTTAGTTTTAGGGTTATGTTTAGTGTAAGGGTTGGGTTTTGAGCTAGGTTTAGGGCTAGGGTGAGGGTTAGGCTTAGGGTTAGGTCTAGGGATAAGATTACAGTACCATTAGGGTTAGGGTTAGGATTAGGGCTATGGTCATCATTAGGGGTAGTTTTAGGGTTAGGGTAATGGATACAATTAGATGTAGGTTTAGTTTTATGGTTAGAGTTATATTGAGGGTTAGGCTTAGGGTTATGGCTATGGTTATGGTTAGGTTTATGGTAAGGGTTAGTGTTTGAGCTAGGGTTAGGTCTATGGTGAGGGTGAGGTTTAGGGTGAGGTCTAGGATTAGTTTTCTGGTTATGTTTGGGTTTAGGGTTAGGCCTAGGGTTATCAATAGAGTAAGAGTTATATTTAGGGTAATGGGTATCTTTAGAGCTAGGTTTAGTGCTAGAGTTAAGGTTAGGATTAGGGCTAGGTTTAGGGTAAGATATAGGGATAGGTGTAGGTTTATATTTATGGTAAGGGTTAGGTTTTGAGCCAGGGTTAGGACTAAGGCGACGTTTAGGTTAGGGTTAGGGCTACGGTTTGTGTTAGGGTTACGCCTAAGGCTTGGATAAGGCCTAGGATAAGATCTAGATTTTGTGTTAGGTTTAGGCCTAGGGTTAGGGCTATGGGTAATATAAGAGCTAGGGTTATGATTAGGGCTAATTGTAGGGTTAGAGTCATGGCTAGGTCTAGTGTTAGGTTTAGATGTTGTTTAGGCTCAGGTTTAGAGATAGTTTTACTGTTAAAGGCAGCCTCAGGATTAGCGTTAGTGTTAGGGCTAGATTTAGTGTGAGGTTTAGGCTTAGGAATGGGGTTAGATTTAGAGTTATGTTTAGAACTAGGTTTAGTGATAGGGCTAGCGTTAGGGCTAAGGGTAGAGCAAGTTTTAGGGTTATGGTAAGGGATAGGTTTAGAACTAGGAATAGGGCTAGCGTGACAGAATTAGTATTAGTGCTAGTGTTAGGGTTAGCGTTAGGGCTAAATTAGGGCTAGGATCATGTCTAGGATTAGTGTAAGGGTTAAATCTAGGGTTAGAGTTAGGGTTAGATTTAGGGGAAGGAATGGGGTTATATCTAGGTTCAGATATAGGGTGAAGGATAAAATTAGGGATAAGGCTAGAGTTAAGGTTTGGGTTAGGATCAAGGATAGGTTTAGGGCTAGAAAGAGGGCTAGCATTTGTGTTAGGGTATGGCAAGAATTAGGGCTAGGGCTAATATCAGGTCTAGGGTTATGGTTAGGGATAGTTTTAGGGTAAGGTTGATGGCTAGGTCTATATTCAGAGTTAGGTTTAGGGTAAGTTTCAGGTTTAGACATAGGGGTATTATAATAATCAGGTCAGGTTTTAGGTTTAGATTAGGTTGAGGTTTATGGTTAGTGATCAAATTAGCATTAGGGTAGACTTAGGATTAGTGTAAGGGATAGGGTTAGGTTTAGCTTCAGGTTAGTTTTAGGTTTCATGTTAGGTTTAGGTTAATGGAGAGGGTTAGGGTTAGGCCTAGGGTTAGCATTAGGTTTATGGTTATTGTTTGGGTAATTGATCGATTTAGAGCTATGGTTAGGGCTAGGATTATGTTTAGGATTAGGGCTAGAGTTAGGGTTAGGGTTATGGTTAAGGCTAGGGTTAGGGTTGGGGTTAAGTTTAGGATACAGGTTAGGGTTTAAGCTAGGGTTAGTGCTAAGTCTAGGGTTAGGTTTAGGGTTAGGTTAGTATTAGGGTTAGGGCTAGGGTTAGGGTTAGTGTTAGGCTTAGGGTTTTCTTACCATTAGGTTAAGGTTAACGCTCATGGATTTAGTAAGTGTTAGGGCTAGATTAGAATCAGAGCTAGGGATAGAGGTAGATTTAGGGTTAGAGCTAGAGTTAGCATTAGGTTTAGGGTTATGGTTAGGGTAATGGATAGAGTTAGAGCTAGGGTTTGGGCTATGGTTACCATTAGGATTAGGGCTAGGATTAGGGGTAGAGTTTGGGCTAGGGTTTTTTGGGGGAAGTATTAGGGTTGAAGCTTGAGTTAGGGCGAGGGCTAAGTTTTGGGTTAGGTTTAGCATTATGTCTGGGGAAAGGATTACGGTAGGTTTAGGGTTAGGGTTAGGGTTAGGGCTACGTTTATCATTAGGGTTAGGATAAGGGTTAGGGTAATGGATATGGTTAGATGTAAGTTTAGGTTTAGGTTTAGGGTTAGATTTTATTTTAGGGTTAAGGTTAAGGCATGGTTAGGTTTAGGTTTCAGGTATTGTTAGGGTTTGAGAGAGGGTTAGGGCTATGGCAAGTGTTAAGTTTAGGGTTAGGTCTAGGATTAGTTTTCTGGTTAGGGTTAGGGTTCAGGTTACGGCTAGGTTTATCAATAGGGTTAGGGATAGGTTTAGGGTAATGTGTATGTTCAGAGCTAGGTTTAGGGATAGGGTTAAGTTTAGGGTTAGGGATAGAGTTAGGGTTAGAGTTAGGGATAAGTCTAAGTTTATATTTAGGGCAAGATAGGCATTGAGTTAAGTTTAGGACTAATGCTACAGTTAGGGTTAGGATTAGGGCTAGGGTTAGGGTTAGGGTTACACATAGGGCTAGGTTTAGGCTTAGGATTAACTCTAGGTTTTGTGTTAGGTTAAGGTGTAGGGTTATTGCTATGGGTAATGTAAGAGCTAGGATTATGATTAGGGCTAGTTGTAGGGTTAGGATTATGGCTAGGTCTAGTGTTAGGTTTAGGTTTTTGGTTAGGGTCAGGCTTAGAGATAGCTTAGTGTTAAATGCAGGGTCTGTGTTCAGGTTAGTGTTAGGGTTAAGGTTAAAGCCAGAATTAGGACTAGGTTTATGTCTAGTGGTAGAATTAGTCTTTGCATTAGGTTAAGCATTATTGTTGGGGCTACGGCTAGGTTTTGTTTAAGTCTAGGGCTAGAGGTAAGGCTAGATTTAGGATTAGGTTTAGGTCTAGGGCTAGTGGTAGAATCAGGTTTAGTATAAGGTTACTGGTAGGGCTAGTGTTAGGGTTTGGTCTAGTGTTAGGGTCAGGTTTAGACCTAGGTTTAGTGTTATGGTCAGAATAAGGGTCAGAGTTAGGGTTAGGGTTAGGGATAGGTTAGAGCTAAAATGAGGACTAGATTTAGGACTATTAATAGGGTTAGGATTTTGATTAGCCTAAGGATTAGGGATAGGTCTAGGGTTACCATTAGGGTTAGGGTTTTTCTTAGGCTTAGGGATAGAGTTAAAGCTAGTGTTAGGGTTAGGGTTAGAGTTAGTGTTAAAGCTAGGTTTAGGGCTCCGATTAGGGCTAGATTTTGTGTTAGTGTTACAGCTTGGAATAGGGCAACAAGTAATGTAAGAATCAGGGTTACAATTAAGGTTAGCTTTAGGGTTAGTGTTAGGGGTAGTTCTCATGTTAGGGTTAGGTTTAAGTTTAGGATGAATTTAGAGCTTGGTTATTGTTAGGATAGGAGTCAGGGGCAGGGTTAGTTTTAGGGTTAGGTTTAGGAATCAAATTAGGGCTAGGTTTACTGTTAGGGTTTGGTGTAAGGTTAGAGTGGTGTTTTAGACCTAGGGTAAGTGTTAAGGTATAAGTCAGGGTCAGGGTTAGTTTTAAGGTTAGGGTTAGGACTCGAATTAGGGCTAGGATTAGTTCTAGGTGTAATTGCGGGTTTGGTTTAAGTTAAGGTTTAGGGTTAGTCTATTGTTCAGTTTTGTTTTATCCCAGGGTTAGTATTACCCCTAGTTTTATGATTAGCATTTGGACTAGGTCTAGTGTTAGAGTTAGGCTTAGGCTATGGTTAGGAATACATTTAGAGTTAGGCTTAGGTCTAGGATTAGGCTAGGGATAAGGATAAGGCAAGGGTTAGTGCTAGGGTTAGGTTATGGTCAGAGATTGGGTTAGAACTAGGAATAGGGCTAGTGTGAGAGTTAGAGTTTGTCTTAGGGCTAGGGTTAGGGTTAGAGTTTCGGCTAGGGTTTGTTTAGTGTAAGAGTTAGAGTTTGAGCTAGAGTTAGGGCTAGGGCTAAGTTGAGGGTTAGGTTCAGCATTAGGTCTAGGATAGGATTATGGTAAGTTTAGGGTTTGGGTTAGGGTTAGGGCTAGATTTATTATTAGGGTTAGGATAACAGCTAGGGTAATGGATATGGTTAGATGTAAGTTTAGGATTAGGTTTAGGGTTAGATTTAGTTTTAGGGTTAAGGTTAAGGCATGGTAAGGTTTAGGTTTCTGGTACAGGTTAGGGTTTGAGCTAAGGTTAGGGCTATGTGAAGTGTTAGGTTTAGGGTTAGGTCTAGGGTTAGTTTTCCAGTTAGGGTTAAGGTAAGTGTTAGGGTAATGTGTATGTTCAGAGCTAGGTTTAGGGATAGGGTTAAGTTTATGGTTAGGGATAGAGTTAGGGTTAGAGGTAGGGATAAGTCTAAGTTTATATTTAGGGTAAGTATTAGGCATTGAGTAAAGTTTAGAACTGAGGCAAGAGTTATGGTTAAAATTAGGGCTAGGGTTAGGGTTAGAGTTACTCTTAGGCCTGGGTTTAAGCCTAGGATTCACTCTAGGTTTTGTGTTAGGTTAAAGTGTAGGATTAGGATTATGGGTAATGTAAGAGCCAGGAGTATGATTAGGGATAGTTGTAGGTTTAGGTTATGGCTAGGTCTAGTGTTAGGTTTAGGTTTTTGGTTAGGGTCAGGTTTAGAGTTAGTTTAGTGTTAAATGCAGGGTCCATGTTCAGGTTAGTGTTAGGGTTAAGGTTAAAGCCAAAATTAGGACTAGGTTTATGTCTAGGGGTAGGGTTAGTCTTTGTATTAGGTTAAGGGTTATTGTTAGGGCTAGGGCTAGGTTTTTGTTTAGGTCTAGGGCTAGAGTTAAGGCTAGATTTAGGATTAGGTTTAGGTCTAGGGCTAGTGGTAGAGTCCGGTTTAGTATAAGTTTACTGGTAGGGCTAGTGTTAAGGTTTGGTCTAGGGTTAGAGTCAGGTTTAGAACTAGGGTTAGTGTTATGGTCAGAATAAGGGTCAGTGTTAGGCTTAAGGTTAGGGATGGGTTAGAGCTAGAATGAGGGCAAGGTTTAGGACTATTAATATGGTTAGGCTTTTTTAAATACACTAATATTCTCTCTCAAGACACATTTATTTTGAAGCATAGTTCCACAAATCTGCAAATACAATTAAATTTTACTTATTATACACAAATCAGTATCTCAAATGACCAAATACTTGGAAATAATTTCTTTTGACTATTTCTATTTCCTACACAATAAGGTCAGCTTTAATATATTTTCTCCTTTTCAGTGACACAGAATTTTATATTAAAAAAAAAAAAACTTTTTCTGTAGTCTCAAAAATCACCATATAACTATGGTACTAATACAATTAATGATGGATGTTACATGAAAAATTCTTTGTACTTTTAAGGGAGTTGTTTGAAATGAAACACTAGATCAACACATGATCCTTTAAAAAATTACAATAATGCATGCACAGCAATAAATTTGGAATAAAGAAGGTATAGATATTTATTAGCTACAGGACTTTGATAACATATGCTTTGGACCTAAAAGACAATTATTTTGCTTTGTAATTACAGCACTTTTCATCGCTGTGTGAGGAGTTTTAGGTCCATATTTTTGTTTTGTGATCTCATGTGCTTCATTTATTCAGATGTATTTATGTAATATATGCTTATATGAGTAATTTGCAATTATATGCCTCTTTCTATTTATAGAATATTGTTTTAGAAAATCCTGGTAATCACACAGTTTCTAAATTAGAGAGCAATTACCATGCAAGGTAGAAAATGCACAGTGGCTAAAAGAAGTCCTCATTCCAGAGTCTATTCTTAGAGTTTTCACAGAGTTAATGGTCAATAAATTTATATGTTTCATAAAGTTAAGATCTGTTGAATCTTATCTTGACATTCAAGATGGTCAATGTGAAAGCATAATGTTTTAGACTGTACGTTCCTTGAATATTATGTGAATTATTCAAGGAAAGAAGATGAAGTGACCAGATAAGAGTTTAGCATTTATAGATTTATATCTAAAAAAAAATCTTCTCGTATGTATTCTCAATTGAAAACTGATGTTTTAAGCCTATGTTCTATACTGCATGTTTTCACTTAAGTTTTGTCTGTGGTAAACCATCAAAATAGTCATATGAAAAGTAGGCACTTTGCCTATTACTTACCATTTAACCACAACTCACATTTTGAGACTGTCCATACTAATTGAATGGACAAGTGTATGACAATGTCATATTTCAGGGAAAATGCCTTGTATGGTGTAATAATTGTTAATAGTCCTGTCTTATCCAGGACAGTAATCCAGTATGTAATATCTCCTACTAAGAATATAATGTTGTCCATAAGATTAATTTTCTAGCATATTTTAAATGTAGTCTCCAAGGCAAATTTTTATTTAATGTGAACAATTCTTACATTTTAAAAAAGAGAGTTATGTTAGAGCAGTTTTGTAATCCTAAACACTTAAAGTAAAAAAATAGTTGAGTTTCTAAAGGGTTTCCTTGTTCCATAGAGAGAGTTCATGTCCTTCTTCTTCCTTCCTTCCTTCCTTCCCTGTTTCCTTCCTTTATTCCCTTCATTCTTCCTTCCTTCCTTCCCTCCTTCCTTCCTTCCTTCCATCCATCCTTTCTTCCTTCATCCTTTTCTTAACCTTCCCTCCTTCCTTCCTTCCTTACAGCTCTGACTCACACAAACACACAGTGTCTCTGTCTCCTTCCTCCCTGCCAAAACTCCCCTGCCTTCCCTGGCTTCCTTCCTTAGAGTCTCCTGCACTAAATGGGGAAGAGACGTCACATCTTGGGAAGGTTACTCTGCATCTCCCTCTTTGCTCTCTGAATGATGCCACTTCCTGTGATTGTTGGTTTTCAAATTCCAGACTGATATTGATGTTAGAGATTTAGAAACAAAAGAACAGAATTGCCCCCCCCCCAAATACCCACCTAAATCATGAATTGCTGTTAAAATTCTTCTGACACTTTTCATCTGTTTAACACATTATGAGAGAGACAATAAAATTGTGTAATTAGTAAAAAAAAATATGGTTAGGCTTTTGATTAGCCTAAGGATTAGGGATAGGTCTAAGGTTACAATTCGGGTTAGGGTTTTGCTTAGGTTTAGGGATAGCGTTAGAGCTAGTGTTAGGTGTAGGGTTAGGATTAGGGTTAGTGTTAAAGCTAGGTTTAGGGTGCAGATTACGGCTAGTTTTTGTGTTAGCATCAGGGCTAGGGTTAGGGCAACGAATAATGTAAGAATCAGGATTACAATTAGAGTTATATTTAAGGTTAGTGTTTAAGATTAGTGTTTATGGTTAGGTTCAAGGTTAGGATAAATTTAGAGCTAGGGTTATTGTTAGGATAGGAGCCAGGAACAGGGTTATTTTTAGGGTTAGGACTCAAATTAGGGCTAGGTTTACTGTTAGGGTTTGGTTTAAGGTTAGAGTGGTGTTTTAGAGCTAGGGTGAGTGTTAGGGTATATGTCAGGGTCAGGGTTAGTTTTAAGGTTAGGGTTAGGATTCGAATTAGGGCAAGGATTTGTTCTAGGTGTACTTTAGGGTTTGTTTTAAGTTAAGGTTTAGGGTTAGGTCTATTGCTCGGTTTTGTTTTAGTCCCAGGTTAGGGTTCACACTAGTTTGATGATGAATATTAGGGTTAGGTCTAGTGTTAGTGTTAGGCTTGGGCTTATGGTTAGGGTTATATTTAGAGTTAGGCTTAGATCTAGGGTTAGGCTAGGACTAAGGATAGGGCAAGTGTTAGAGCTAGGGTTAGGGCTAGGTTTAGAGTTACGGTAAGGGATAGGGTTAGAACTAGGAATAGGGCTAATGTGAGAGTTAGAGGTTGTCTTAGGGCTAGGATTAGGGTTAGGGTTGGATAAGGGTTAAATTAAGGCCAGGATTAGGGCTAGGGTTAGTGCTCGTTTAGGCCTAGTGATAGGGTTATGGTTAGGGTTATGTTTCGGATAAGGGATGGCATTATACCTAGGTTTAGAGGTAGGGTGAGGGTTAGAGTAGGGTTAGGGCTAGGCATAGAGTTAGGGTTATGATTAATGCTAGGTTTAAGGCTAGGATGAGGGCTAATACTTTCTTAGGTTTAGGCTAGGATTAGGGCTAGGGCTAATATCAGGTCTAGGGTTATGGTTAAAGATAATTTTAGGGTTAGGTTTAGGTCTACATCTAGTGTAAGGGTTAGGCTTAGGGTAAGGTTCAGGTTTAGAGCTAGGGGAATTTTTAAGTTTAGGGTGAAGCTTAAGGTTTGGTTTAAGTTAGGATTTAGGTTTAGGGCTCGAATTCGCATTAGGGTTAGATTTAGGGTAATGATAGGGTTTGGTTTAGGGTTCAGGTTAGGTTTAGGGTAATTTATAGGGTTAGCATTAGCAATAGGGTTAGGGTTAGGCTTAGGGTTAGCATTAGGGTAAGGGTTATGGTTATGGTAGTGGGTCGGATTTGAGCTTAGGTTAGAACTAGGGTTAAGGTTAGGAATAGGTCTTGAGTTATGGTTAGGGTTATGTTTAGAACTAGGGTTAGGTTTAGGGTTATGTTTAGTGTAAGGGTTAGGTTTTGAGCTAGGGTTATGGCTAGGGAGAGGGTTAGTTTTATGGTTAGGTCTAGGGATAGGATTATGCTAGATTTAGTATTAGGGTTAGGGTTAGGGCTAGGATTATCATTAAGGTTAGGTTTAGGGTTAGGGTAATGTATAGGTTTAGATATAGGTTTAGGTTAGGGTTAGATTTTGGTTTAGGTTTAGGATTAGGGCTATGGTTATGTTGAGTTTTCTGGTTATGTTTAGGGCTTGAGTTACGTTTAGTGCTATGCCAAGTGTTAAATTTAGGATTATGTCTAGGGTCAGTTTTCCGGTTAGTGTTAGGTTTAGAGTTAGGGTTTAGGCTAGGATTATCAATAAGTTTAGGGTTGGGGTAATGGGTAGGTTTAGAGCTAGGTTTAGGGCGAAGTTTGAGTTTAGGATTAGGGCTAGGGTTAGGGTTAGAGTTTGTGATAAGTCTAGGTTTATGTTTAGGGTAAGGTTTAAGCTTTGAGCTAGGGTTAGGACTAAGGTGAGGACTAGGTTTATGTTAGGCCTAGGGTTAGGTGAGGGCTAGGGTTATGGTTAGTGTTATGCTTAGGGCTAGATTTAGTCCTTGGATTAGTTCTGTGTTTAGTGTTAGGTTTAGGCCTAGGGTTAGGGCTATGGGTAATGTAAGAGCCAGAGTTATGATTAGGTCTTGTTATACTGTTAGAGTTATGGATGTGTCTAGAATTAGGTTTAGGTTTTGATTAGGGTCAGTTTAAGAGGTACGTTTAGTGTTAAAGGCAGGGTCAGTGTCCCGGTTACAGTTAAAGTTCGGGTTAAAGCCAGAATTAGGACTAGGTTTTGGTCTAGGGGTGGGGTTAGTGTTTGGGTTAGGTTAAGGGTTATTTAGGGCTATGGCTAGGTTTTTCTTTATGTCTAGAGCTAGAGTTAAGGCTAGATTTAGATTTAGGTTTAGATCTAGGGCTAATGGTAGGGTTTGGTCTAGGTATAAGGTTACCAGTAGGGCTAGTGTTAGGGTTTGGTTTAGCGTTAGGGTCAGGTTTAGACCTCGGGTTTGTGTTATGGTCAGAATGAGGGTCAGGGTTAGGGTTAGGGTTTGGGATAGGGTTAGAGCTAGAATGAGATCTAGGGTTAGGACTAATAATAGGGTTATTATTTGGTTAGCCTAAGGATTAGGGATAGGTCTAGGGTTACCATTAGGGTTAGGGTTTTGCTTAGGGTAAGGGATACGGTTAGAGATAGGTTTAGGGCTAGGGTTAGGGTTATGTTTAGGGTTAAAGCTAGGTTTAGGGCTCAGATTAGGGCTAGTTTTTGTGTGAGGTTTAAGGCTAGGGTTAGGGCAATGACTAATATAAGAACCAGGGTTACAATTAGGGTTAGTTTTAGGGTTAGGGTTAGGGGTAGGTCAAGTGTTAGGGTTAGGTTTAATGTTAGATTGATATTTATAGCTAGAGTTAGTGTTAGAATATGAGTCAGGTCAGGGTGAGTTTTAGGGTTAGGGTTAGGACTCGAATTAGGGCTAGGGTTACTGTTAGGGTTTGGTTTAAGTTTAGGGTGCTGTTTAGAGCTAGGGTGAGTGTTAGGATATGAGACAGGGTCAGGGTTATTTTGAAGGTTAGGATTAGGTCTTGAATTAGGGCTAGGGTTAGTTCTAGGTGTAGTGCTAGTGTTTGGTTTAAGTTAAAGTTTAGTGTTAGGCCTGTTGCTCGGTTTTGTTTTAGTGCTATGGTTAGGGTTAGGGCTAGGGTTAAGGTTTGTGTTAGGATTAATGAATGCTAGGTTTAACGCTAGGATTAGGGCTGGGTTTTGTGTTAGGGTTAGGGCAAAAATTAGGGCTAGGGCTAATGTCAGGTCTAGGTTTACAGTTAGGGATAGTCTTAAGGTTAGATTTATGGCTAGGTCAAATTTAAGTGTTACGTTTAGGGAAAGGGTCAGGTTTAGAGCTAGGGGTATTATTAGGGTCAGGGTCAGGCTTTGGGTTTGGGTTAGGTTACGGTTTAGGTTTAGGCTCGAATTAGCATTAAGGTTAAAATTAGGGTAAAGGTAATGGATAGGGTTAGGTTTAGGTTTCAGGTTAGGTTTAGGGTAATGGATATGGTTTTGGTTTGTGATAGGTTTAGGGTTAGGCCTAGGGTTAGCATTAGCATTATGGTTATTTTTAGGGTAATTTATATGGTTAGACCTAGGGTTATGGCTAGGGTTAAGTTAGGATTAGGGCTAGAGTTAGGGTTAGGTCAGGGTTAGGGTGAGGGTTAGAGTCAGTATTAGGTTTCGGAGGTTTTGGGTTTGAGCTAGGTTTAGTGCTGGGGCTAAGGTTAATTTAGGGTTTGGTCTAGGGTTATGGTCATGGTTATGCTAAGGTTAGTGTTAGGGTTAGGTCTAGGGTTATCATTAGACTTAGGGTAATAGGTTTAGATGTCAGGTTAGAGTTAGGGTTAGGGTTAGGTTAGCATTAGGGTTAGGTTTAGGGTTAGGATTAGGGTTAGGTTCACTGTTAGTTCTAGGGTTAGGTTTATGTATAGGGTTAGGGTAGGCTTATCTTTAGGTCTAGTGTTATCATTAGTGTTAAGTTTAGGGATAGGTAATGGGTAGGGTTCTAGCTAGGGTTAGGGCTAGGGTTAAGGTTAGGATTAGGGCTAGGGTTAGGGTTAGGGTTAGGCCTTCGGTTAGTTTTGGGGTTAGGTTATGTTTAAGGGTTAGGGATTGAGCTAGTATTAGGGCTAGGGCAAGGGTTAGGGTTACAGTCAGGGCTCTAGGGTTAGTGTTAGGATTAGGGCTAGGGTTAGCATTAGGTTTTGGGTTATGGTTAGGGTAATTGCTAGAGTTAGAGCTAGGGTTTGGGCTATGGTTATGGTTAGGATTAGGGCTAGGGTTAGGGTGAGGTTTTGGGTTTGGTTTAGGGTTATGTTTAGGGTAATGTTAAGGGCTAGGACGAGGGTTAGGGTTAGGGTTAGGGCTAGGTATAGGGTTAGTGTTATGCTTAGGGTTAGGTTTAGGGCTACAATTAGGGCTAGGTTTTGTGTAAGGTTTAGGGCTTGTGTGAGGTGTATTAGTAATTTAAGAGCTAGAGTTATGGTTATGGCTAGATTTAGGGTTCATGTAGTGTTAGGGTTAGTTTCTGGGTTAGGATAAGGTTTAGACCTCGGGGTTATTTTTAGGGTAAGTGTCAAAGTTCAGGTTAGGATTAGGTTTAGGTTAGGTCCAGAATGAGAACTAGGGTTAGGTCTAGTGGTAGGGTTAGTGCTTGAGTTAGGTTAATGGTTATTGTTAGGGATAGAGCTAGGGTTATGGCTATATTTAGGATTAGGTTTAGGTCTAGGGCTAGAGTTCGTGTTAGGTTTAAGTATAGGGTTACCAGTAGGGCTAGTGTTAAGTTTCAAATAAGGGTTAGGGTCATGTTTAAACTTAGGTTTAGTGTTAGAGTCAGAATAAGGGTCAGGGTTAGGGTTAGGGTTTGTGTTAATTTTAGAGCTAGAATGAGGGCTAGGGTTAGGACTAGTAATAAAGTTAGGGTTTGGGGTAGGCTTAAGATTAGGGTTAGAACTAGGGTAGCAATAGGGTGAGGGTTTGGCTTAGGGTAAGGGATAGGGTTAGAGCTAGGGTTAGGACTAGATATAGGGTTAGGGTTAGGGCCAGGGTTAGGGTTAGGGTTAAAGCTAGGGTTAGGCCTTGGATTAGGGCTAGGTTTTGTGTTAGGTTTAGGGCTATGGCTAATGTAAGAACTGGCATTATGATTAGGGCTAGTTTTAGGGTTAGGTTTAGGGCGAGGTCTAGTGTTAGGATTAGGTTTAGGGATAGGGTGATGTGTAGATCTAGGGTCAGTTTTAGGGTCAGAGTCAGGGTTAGTATTAGTCTTAGGGTTAGGGTTAGAACTTGAATTAGGTCTAAATTTAGGGCTAGGTGTAGGGTTCGGGTTTTGTTTGGGTTAAGGGTTAGGGTCAGTGCTATTACTCGGTTTTGCTTGAGGGCTAGGGCTAGGTTTAGGGCTAGTTTTCAAATTAGCATTAGGTTTAGAGCTAGTGTTAGGGTATGGTTTAGGCTTATGTTTAGGGTTAGATTTAGAGTTAGGTTTAAATCTATGTTACAGCTAGGGTTATGGCTAGGGTTTGGGTTATCATAAGGGATAGGGTTAGAACTAGGGATGGAGCTAGGGAGAGAGAGTTGGTCTTAGGGTTAGAGTTTGGTAAGGTTAGAGTTAGGGCTGTAATAGGGCTAGGATTAGAGCTAGGGTTAGTATTAAGGCTAAGCCTAGGTTTAGGGCTAGTGTTAGGGTTATGGTTATGGTTAGGCATGATGTTGTAGCTAGGTTTAGAACTAGGGTGAGGGTTAAAATTAGGGTTAGGGCTAGTGTTAGGTTAGGGTTAGGATTAAGGCTATTTGGGGGCTAGGATTAGGGCTAGGGTTTGTGTTAGGATTAGGGCTTCATGTGCTAGGGCTAATGTCAGTTCTAGGATTATGGTTAGAGATAGTTTTAGGGTTAGGATTATGGCTAGGTATAGTTTAAAGGTTAGGTTAAGGTTTAGGGTAAGATTTAGAGCTAGGGGCATTATTAGGGTAAGATACAGGGTTCTGGGTTGGATTAGGTTAATCTTTAAGTTTAGGGCTCAAATTAGTGTTAGGGTTAGGGTTAGGATTAGGTTCATGGATATGGTTAGGTTTAGGGTTCAGGTTAGTTTTAGTGTAATGGATAGGTTTAGGATTAGGAATAGGGTTAGGGTTATCCTAGGGTTAGCATTAGGGTTAGGGTTAGGGTTAGAGTAAGGGTAATCCATAGGATTAGAGCTAGGGTTAGGGCTAGGGTTATGGTTAGGATTAGGGCTAGGGTCACGGTTAGGTTTGGGGTTATTGCAAGCGTTAGTGTTAGTGTTAGATTTAAGGTAAGGGTTAGGGCTAGCATAACGGTCATTGTTAGTGTTACAGCTAGTGTTAGGGCTCTGATTAGGATAGGTTTTGGATTAGGTTAGAATTAGGGTTAGGGCTAAAGCTAATGTAAGAACTAGGATTATGATTAGGGCTAGTTTTAGGGTTAGGGTTACAGCTAGGTCTAGTGTTAGGGTTCGGTTTAGGTTTTGGGTGATGTTTAGAGCTAGGGTTAGTGTAGGGTCAGAGTCAGGGTCATGGTTAGTTTTATGGTTAGGGATAGGACTTGAATTAGAGCTAGGTTTAGGGCTATGTGTAGGCTTAGGGTTTGGTTTAGGTTAAAGGTTAGGGTTAAGGCTATAGTTCTGTTTTGTTGTAGGGCTTGGGCTAGGTTAGGGTTAGTTTTAGGATTAGCGTTAGTGTCACAGCTTGTGTTAGTGAGAGATTTAGGTTTAGGTTTAGGGTTTCATTTAGAGTTAGGGTTAGATGTAGGATTAGGGCTAGGGCTTTGGCTAGGGCTAAGGTTAGTGCAAGTTTTAGGGTTATGGCAAGGGTTGGGGTTAGAACTAGGAATAGGACTAGGGTGAGAGTTAGAGTTAGTCTTAGGGCTAGGGTTAGTTTCAGTTTAAGGCTAAATTAGGGCTATGATTAGGTCTAGGGTTTGTGTTAGGGTTAGGTAGGCCTAGTTTTAGGCTTAGGGATAGGGTTAGGTTTAGGGGAAGGGATGGGATTATAGCTAGTTTTAGGGCTAGGTCGAAGGTTAGAATTACGGTTAGGGCTAGGATTATGTTTTGGGTTAGTAATAAGGCTAGGTTTAGGGTTAGGATGAGGGCTAGGGTTTGTTTTAGGGTTATGGCAAGAATTAGGGCTAGGGCTAGTGTCAGGTCTAGGGTTATAGTTAGAGATAGACCGAGTGTTAGATTTATGGCTAGGTCTTAGGGTAAGGGTTAGGTTTAGGGTAAGGGTCAGGTTTAGAGCTAGGGTTATTATTAGGGTTAGATTCAGGTTTGAGGTTTGGTTTAGTTTAGGGTTTAGGGTTAGGGCTCAAATGAGCATTAGGGTTAGGGGTATGGTAATGATATGGTTAGGTTTAGGGTTCAGATTAGGTGTAGGTTAATTGATAGGGTTAGAGTTAGTGGAAGACTTAGGTTTAGGCCTAGGATGAGCATTAGGGTAAGGGTTATGTTTAGGGTAATGGATAGGGTTAGAACTAGGGTTAGGGCTAGGGTTATGGTTAGTATTAGGGCTAGAGTGAGGTTTAGGGTTAGGGTTTGGCCTAGGGATAGCTATAGGTTTAGGTTTAGGGTATGGTTTAGGTTTGAGCTAGGGTTAGTGCTAGGGCAAATGTTAGGTTTAGGGTTATGTCAAGGTTATAGTTACGGTTAGGGTCAAGGTTAGTGTTAGGATTAGGGCTAGGGTTATCATTAGGTTTAGGGTATTGAATAGGGGTTTGATGTCAGGTTAGGGTTAAGGTTATGATTAGGTTTTGGCTTAAGTTTAGTGTTAGGGATAGTTGTAGGGTTAGGTTTAGGGTAATGATTAGGGTTTGAGCTAGGGTTAGGTCTATGGCAAAGTTTAGGTTTATGCCTATGTCTAGGGTTAGAGTTAGGGTAGATTTAGGTTTAGGGATAGGGTTATCATCAGGATTAGGGTTAGGGTTAGGGTAATGGGTATGGTTAGAGCTAGGTTTATGAATAGGTTTAAGGTTAGGATTAGGGCTAGGGTTAATGTTAGGGTTAGGTTTAGGCCAAGGATTAGTGTTAGGATTATGTTAGGTTTAAGAGTTAGGGATTGAGCTAGGATTTGCACTAGGATGAGGTTTAGGGTTAGAGTCAGGATAAGGAAGGGTTAGGGCTAGGGTTAGCATTAGGGTTAGGGTTATGGTTAGGGTAATGGATAGAGTTAGAGGTAGGGTTTGGCTTATGGTTATGGCTACTTTTAGCATTAGTGATATGGCTAGGTCTAGTTTAGGGTTAGGTTTTTGGTTAGGAAAAGGTTTCGAGCTAGAGTTTGTGTTAGGTTTAGGGTTGGGTTATGATTAGGTCCAGCATTAGGCCTCAGGTTAGGTCTAGGGTTAGGGTTAGTGTTTGGGTTAGGTTAAGGGTTATTGTTAGGGTTAGGGCTAGGTTTTTGTTTAGGGCTAGGGCTAGAGTTATCGCTAGATGAAGGATTAGGTGTAGGTCTAGGTCTAGTGTTAGGGTTAGGTATAGGTATAGGGTTACAGGTAGCGTCAATGTTACGGGTCGGTTTAGGGATAGGGTCAGGTCTAAACATACAGTTAGTGTTAGGGTCAGAATAAGGGTCAGGGTTAGTGTTAGAACTTGGGATAGGGATAGAGCTAGATTGAGGGCTAGTGTTAAGACTAGTAATAGAATTAAGATTTGTGCTAGTCTAAGGATTAGGTTTAGGACTAGGGTAGCTTTAGGGTTAGAGTTTGGCTTAGGGTAAAGGAAAGGGTTAGCGCTAGGGTTAGGGCTAGTGTAAGGGCTAGGCTTAGGGTTAGGGTTAGGGTTAGGGCTAGATTTAGATTTAAAGCTAGCATTAGGGCTTGGATTAGGACTAGGTTTTGTGTTAGCTATAGGTCTACAGCTAATGTAAGAACTAGGGTTACAACTAGGGCTAGTTTTAGGGTTATTGTTATGTCTATATTTAGTATTAGGTTAGGTTTAGGGTTAGGGTTATGTTTAGGGTAATGGATAGGTTAGGGTTAGGGAATGTGTTAGGGTTAGGCCGAGGGTTAGCATTAGGGTTAGTGTTCAGGCTAGTGTATTGAATAAGGTTAGAGCTAGGGCTAGGACTAGGGTGATGGTTAGGATTAGGGCTAGGTTTAGGGTTAGGTTTAGTGTTAGTAAAGGATTAAAGTTAGGGTTAGGTTTAGGGTAAGTGTTAGAGCTGCCTTTAGGGTTAGAGATAGGGTTAAAGCTAGGGTTTGGGCTCAGATTAGAGTTAGGTTTTGGGTTTCCTTAGGGCTAGTGTTAGGGATATGGATAATGTAAGAACTAGGCTTATGATTAGGGATAATTTTAGGGTTACATTAGGGCTAAGTCTAGTTTTAGGTTTAGGTTTAATTTTAGAGAGATGTTGTGAATAGGGTTAGTGTTAGGTTCAGAGTCAGGGTCAGGGTTAGTTTAGGTTAGGGATAGGACTCGAATTAGGGGTAGCATTAGTGCTAGATGGCGGGTAAGGATTTGGTTTAGGTTAAGGTTTAGGGTCAGTGCTATAGCTCGGTTATGTTTTAGGGCTAAGGCTAAAGTTAAGGGTAGTTTTACGAATAATATTAGTGTTATTGCTAGTGATAGGGTGAGTTTAGACTTAGGGGTACATTTAGAGTTATGGTTAATTCTAGGTTTAGGGCTATGGCTAGGGTTAGGGCTAAGGTTATGTCTAGTGTTTGGGTTATGGTAAGGGATAGGGTCAGAACTAGAAATAGGGCTAGGCGAGAGTTAGTTTTAGTCTTAAGGCTAGGGCTAGGGTTAGGGTTAGGGCTAAACTAGGCCTAGGAATATGTCTAGGATTAGTGTTAGGGTTAGGCCTAATGTTAGGGCTATGTTTAGGGTTAGGTTTAGGGTTAGGTTTAGGGTAAGAGATGGGGTTATAGCTAGGTTTAGGGCTAGGGCGATGATTAGAATTAGGTTTAGGAATAGGGGTAGGATTGGGTTAGGATTAAGGCTAGATATGGTGTTAGGATGAGGGCTAGAGTTTTTGTTAGGGTTGAGGCAAATTTTAGGGATAGGGATAATGTCAGGTTTAGGGTTATGGCTAGGGATAGTTATAGGGTTAGGTTCATGGCTAGGTCTTGTATAAGGGTTAGGTTTAGGGTAAGGATCAGGTTTAGAATTAGGTGATTTAGGGTCAGCATCAGGTTTTTGTTATGGGTTAGGTTAAGTTTTAGGGTTAGGGCTCAAAGTAGCGTTCAGCTTTGAGTTAGGTTTAGGGTAATGGAAAGGTTTAGGTCTGGATTCAGGTTAAGATTAGGATAATGGGTATAGTTAGGGTTAGTGATAGGGTTAGGGTTAGGCCTAGGATTAGCATTTGGATTATGGTTATTGTTAGGGTAATGGATAGTGTTAGAGCTAGGGATAGGGGTAGGGTTTTGGTTAGGATTAGGGCTAGGGTTATGGTTAGGATTACGGCTAGAGTTATGGTTATGGTTAGGGCTAGGGCTAGGGTTAGGTTTTGGGTTAGGTTTAGGGTAAGGGTTAGGTTTTGAGCTAGGATTAGTGCGAGGGTGAGACTTAGGTTTAGTGTTATGTCTAGGGTTAGATTTTTGGTTAAGGTTAGGGTTAGTGTTAGGGTTAGGGCTAAGGTTATACTTAGATTTAGGGTAATGGATAGGGTTAGATGTCAGGTTAGCGTTAGGGGTAGTTTTAGGTTTATGGTAGTGTTAGGGTTTGGGCTAGGGTTGGGGTTAGAGTATAGTTTAGGGTTTGATCTAGGGTTAGGGCTATGATGAGCATTAGGTTTAGAATTAGGTCTAGGATTAGGTTTACAGTTAGGGTTAGAGCTAAGGTTGTCATTAGGTATAGGGTTAGGTTTATGGTAATGGAAAATTTTAGAGATAGTATTAGGGCTAGTATTAACATTATGATTAGGGCTAGAGTTAGCGTTAGGTTTAGGGATAGGACTAGGGTTAGGTTTAGGGTTAGGGTTAGGGTTTTATCTAGGGTTAGGTCTAAGGTGCAGGTTAGGGTTAGAGTGAGGGATAGGGTAAGTGTTAGGTTTAGCACTAGGGTTATGGTTAGGTTAGGGTAAGGTTTAGTGTTTGAAATAGGGTTAGGGCTAGGGTGAGTGTTAGGTTTAGATTTATGTCTAGGTTTACATTTATGGTTAGAGTTAGGTTCAGTGTTAGAGATAGGGTTTTAATTAGGGTTAGTGTTAGGGTTAGGGTAATGTATATGGTTAGAGCTAATGTTTGGGCTAGGGTTAATTTTAGGATTAGGGCTAGGGTTAGAGTTAGGTTTTAGGGTAGGGCTAGGGTTATGTTTAGTGTACGGGTAGGCTTTGAGCTAGGGTTAGGTCAAAGGTGAGGGTGAGGTTTATGGTTACGGTTAGGGCTAGGGTTAGGCTTAGGTTTATGCTTAGAGCTAAGTTTAGGCCAAGGATTAGGGCTAGGTTTTCTGTTAGGTTTAGGGCTATGGTTAGTACTATGGGTAATATAAGAGCTAGGGTTGTGTTTAGGACTAGTTTTAGGGTTAGGGTTATGTCTAGGTCTAGTTTAAATCTAGGTTTAGTGTTAGAATCAGGTTTAAATTAGTGTTAGTCAGGTTTAAAGCTAGGTTTAGTGTTAGAATCAGGGTCAGTGTTTGGGATAGGGTTAGGGTTAGGGTTAGAGCCAGAATTAGGACTAGGTTTAGGTCTAGGGATAGGGTAAGTGTTTGGTTTAGGTTAAGGGTTATTGTTAGGGGTAGTGCTAGGTTTTTGTATAGGTCTAGGGCTAGAGTTGTAGCTATTTTTAGGATTAGCTTTGGATCTATGTCTAGTGTGAGGCTTAAGTATAGGTATAAGATTACTGGTAGGTCTAGTGTTAGGGTTTGGTTTAGGTATAGGGTAAGGTTTAGGCCTAGGGTTACTGTTAGGATCAGATGAGAGGTTAGGATTAGAGCTAGAATGAGGGTTAGGGTTAAGACTAGTAATACAGTTAGAGTTTACGTTAGGCTAAGGATTAGGGTTAGGACTATGGTTAGCATTTGGGTTAGGGTTTGGCTTAGGGTAAAGGTTAGGTTAGAGCTAGAGTTAGGGTTAGGGTTAGGGCTAGTGTTAGGTTGAAGATTAGGGTTAAAGCTCGGATTAGGGGTAGGATTTATGTTAGAGTTAAGGCTAGGGTTAGAACAACTACTAATGTACTAACTTGGGTTATGATTAAGGCTAGTCTTAATATTAGGGTTAAGGATAGGTCTAGTGTTAGAGTTAATTTTATGTTAGGATGATGTTTAGAGATAGGATTAGTGTTAATGTCAGCTTCAGGGTCAGGGTTAATTTTAGAGTTAGGATTAGGGCTAGGTGTAGGGTTAGGGTTTGGTTTGGGTTAAGGGTTAGGGTGAGGGTTATGGCTTGGTTTTGTTTTATGTCTAGGTCTAGGAATAGGGTAAGTTTTAGGATTAGTGTTATGGTTAGGGGTAGTGTTAGGGTTTAGTTTAGGCTTATGTTTACAGTTAAATTAAGAGTTAGGTTTAGATTTAGAGTTAGGTTTAGATATAGGGTCCCAGTCACAGCTAAGGTTTGGGTTAGGTTAAGGTTAAGGGTTAGGGCTCTAATTAGCATTAGGGTTAGGGTTACGGTTAGGGTAATGGATATGGTTAGGTTTAGGGTTCAGGTTAGGTTAGGGTAATGGATAAATTTAGGGTTAGAGATAGGGTTTAGGGCTATCCTAGGGTTAGCATTATGGTTAGGATTAAGGCTAGGGTGAGGTTTAGGTTTAGGGCAAGTTTTAGTGTTAGGGTTATGTTTAGGGTAATGGTTAGGGCTAGGGTTAGGGTTAGGGTTAAAACAAAGCATAGAGCTCAAATTGTTGCTAGGTTTTTGTTAGGCTAGGGCTAGGATTAGGGTTAACACTAATGTAAGAAGTAGGGTTATGTTTAGGGTTACTTTTAGGGTTAGGGCTAGGTCTAGTTTTAAGATTAGGTATATTTTTAGGGTGATCTGAGAGCTAAAGTTAGTGTTAGGGTCAGAGTCAGTGTCAAGGTTAGTTTTAGGATTAGGGCATGACAGGAATTAGGGCTAGAGTTAGAGATAGGTGTAGGGTTAGGTTTTCGTTTAGGTTAAGGGTTACGGTTAGGGCTGTGGCTCAGTTTTGATTAGGGCTAGGACTAGATTAGGGATAGATTTAGGATTAGTGCTAGTGTTAGGGCTAGTTTCAGTTGGAGGTTTACACTTAGGTTAGGGTTAGATTTAGAGTTATAGTTAGATCTCGGGTTAGGTTTAGGGCTAAGGTTAGAGCACGTGTTAGGGTTATGGTGAGAGATAGGGTTAGAACTAGGAATAGGGCTAGGGAGACAGAGTTAGTCTTAGTGATAGTGATAGGGTTAGGGTTAGGGCTAAATTAGGGCTAGGATCAGATCTAGGATTAGTGTAAGGGTTAAGTCTAGGGTTAGGGTTAGGGTTAGATTTAGGGGAAGGGATGGGGTTATATCTAAGTTCAGAAATAGGGCAAGGGATAAAATTAGGCATAGGGCTAGAGTTAAGGTTCAGGTTAGGATCAAGGCTAGGTTTAGGGTTAGGATGGGGGCTAGCGTTTGTGTTCGGGTTATGGCAAGAATTAGGGCTAGGGCTAAGATCAGGTATAGGATTACGGTTAGGGATAGTTTTCAGGTAAGGTTTATGGCTATGTCTAGTGTCAGAGTTAGGTTTAGAGTAAGGTTCAGGTATAGACCTAAGGGTATTATAATGGTCAGGGTCAGGTTTGGGGTTAGGTTGAGGTTTAGGGTTATGGCTCACATTACCTTTAGGGTTACAGTTAACTTTATGGTAATGGCTAGAGTTAGTTTTAGGCTTCAGGTTAGGTTTAGGTTTCTAAATAGGGTTAGGGTTAGGCCTAGGGTTAGCATTAGGTTTATGGTTATCATTAGGGTAATGGATAGGGTTAGAGCTATGGTTAGGGCTAGGGTTATGTTTAGGATTAGGGTAGAATTAGGGTTAGGGTTAGTATTAAATCTAGGGTTAGGGTTAAATTTAGGGTACTGGTTAGCGTTTGAGCTAGGATTAGTGCTAAATATAGGGTT
The DNA here is from genome assembly GCF_021218885.2 of Marmota monax. Lineage (NCBI taxonomy): Eukaryota > Metazoa > Chordata > Mammalia > Rodentia > Sciuridae > Marmota > Marmota monax. The sequence goes on along the minus strand of NW_026692716.1, from coordinate 39,598 downwards.
AGGTTTAGGGTTAGGTCTAGGGTTAGTGTTAGTATTAGGGTTAGGGCTAGGGTTATCATTAGGGTTAGGGTAATGAACAGGTTTAGATGTTGGATTAGAGTTAGGATTAGGTTTAGGTTTAGAAAAACAGTTAGTGTTAGGTTTGGCATAACTTTCAGGGTTTCAGCTAGGGCTAGGACTACGGCAAGGGTTAGGTTTACATTTAGGTCTCGGGTTAGGTTTACGGTTATGGTTAGAGTATTTTAGGGTTAGGGCTAGGGTTATCATGATGTTTATGGTTAGGGTTAGGGTAATGGGTGGGGTTAGAGCTAGGGTTAAGGCTATGGTTAAGTTTAGGAATAGGGCTAGGGTCAGGGTTAGGGTTAAGCTTATGGGTTTCTTATGTTTAGATTAAGGGTAAGGGTAGGGATTGATTAAGTTTTAGGGCCAGGTTGAGGGTTTAGGTTAGAATCACAGAAGGGATAGAAGTAGTGTTAGGGTTAGGGCTAGTGTTAGCATTATGTTTAGGGTTATGGTTAGGATAATGGATAGATTTAGAGCTATGGTTTGGGCTATGGTTATGGTTAGGATTAGGGCTAGGATAAGGGTTAGGGTTTGGGCAAGGGTTTGTTTATGGTATGTGCTAGAGTTAGATCTAGGGCTAGAATGAGTGTTAGGTTCAGTGTTAGGTCTAGGAATAGTATTATGGTAGGTTTAGGGTTAGGGCTAAGGTTAACATTAGGGTTAGGATAAGGGATAAGGTAATGGGTATGGTTAGATGTAGGTTTGGGTTTATGGTTAGGGTTAGGGTGAGATTTAGTTTTAGGGTTAAGGTTAAGGTATTGTGAGGTTTGGGTTTATGGTACATGTTAGGGTTTGAGCTAGGGTTAGGGCTATGGTGAGTATTAGGTTTACGGTTTGGTCTAGGGTTAGATTTTTTGGTTAGGGCTATGGTTAGGGTTAGGGTTATGGCTAGAGTTATCATAGGGTTAGGTTTAGGGTTAGGGTCAGGATTAGGGCTAGGCTTATTATTAATATCAAGGTTTTGGTTAGGGTTTGGGATATGTTAAGGCTTAAACGTAGGGATAGAATTAGTGGTAGGGTTAGTGTTATGGTAATGATAGGCTTACTATTAGGGTTCATATTAGATTTAGTGAAATGGATAGGAAAGAATTAGAGACAGCATTAGGTATAGGCCTAGGGTTAGCATTAGGTTTAGGGTTATGGTTATGATAGTGGATAGGGTTACAGCTAGGTTTAGGGCTAGGGTTATGGTTATGATTAGGGCTAGGGTTAGGGTTAGGGTTAGGGTTAAAGCTCAGATTAGGGCTGGGTTTTGGGTTAAGTTAGTGCTAGGGTTAGGATTATGGCTAATGAAATTACAAGGGATACAATTAGGGCTAATTTTAGGGTTAAGATTAGAGCTAGGTTTAGTGTTAGGGTTAGGGTGATGTTTAGAGCTAGGTTAGTGTTAGTGTCACAGTCAGGGTTAGGGTTAGTTTTAGGGTTCGGCTTAAATCTTGAATTAGGTCTAGAGTTAGGGGTAGATGTATGGTTAGGGTTTGGTTAGTTTAAGGGTTAGAGTTAAAGCAATGGCTCGGTTTTGTTTTAGCACTAGGGCTAAGGTTAGGTCTAGTTTTAGGATTAGTGTTATTGTTAGGGCAAGTGTTAGGGTTAGGCTTAGGCTTCAGGTTAGGGTTAGATTTAGAGTTAGATTTTGATCTAAGGTTAGTGCTAGGGCTATGGATAGGGCAAGGGTTAGAACTAGGTTGAGAGCTAGGGTTATGGTTATGGTAAGAGATAGGGTTAGAACTAGTGATAGGATAGTGTGAGATTTAGATTTATTGTTAGGTCTAGTGTTAAGGTTAGGGATAGGGCAAAATTATGGCTAAGATTATGTCTAGGGTTAGTATTATGGTTAGGGCTAGGGTTAGGGTTAGGTTTAGAATTAATGCTAGGGTTAGGGCTTGGATAGGACTTGGGTTTTTGTTAGGGTTAGGGCTAGGATAAGTTCTAGGGCTAATGTCAGCTCTAGGGTTACATTTGAGGATAATTTAGGATTAGATTTATGGCTAGGTCCAGTGTAAGGGTCCTAAAACTTACCCTCACCCTAACCCTAAACCTAGCTCAAAACCAAACCCTTACACAAAACATATACCTAAACCTAACCCTAGAAATAACCCTAGCCCTAAACCTAACTCAAGACCTATTTCTAACCATAATCCTAGCCCTAAACTTAGGTGTAACCATATCTATTCTCCTAAACATAACCCTTACCCTAATGCTAACTATAGACCTAACCCTAACCCTATCGCTAACCCTAACCTTATCAAATACCCTAAACATATACTGACCTAAACAAAAACCTATCATTACCCTAACCCTGACCCTAAAGCTAATTAGAGCCCTAACCCTAAACTCTAACCTCAAACAAACTCAAACACTGAACCTTACCCTAATAATTCCCCTAGTTCTAAAACTGACCCCTACCCTAAACCTAACCCTTACACTGGACCTAGGCATAAAACATTCTAAATCTATCCCCAACTGTAACCCTAGACCTGACATTAGCACTAGCCCTACTTCTATCCCTAACCCTAACAAAAACCCCAGCCCTTATCCTAGCCCCAAACCTAGCCTTAATCCTAACCCTAACCCTAGCCTTAGGCCTAACCCTAACACTAACCCTAGCCCTAATCTTAGCCCTAATTTATGTCTATCCCTAACCTTAGCCCTAAGACTAACTCTAACTCACACCCTTGCTGCATCCCTAGTTCTAACCCTATCCCTTACTGGAACAATAATCCTAGCCCTAACTCTAGCCCTATTCTTAGCCCTACGCCTATCCTAGATATAACTCTAAATCTAACTTTAACCCTAAGCCCAAACCTAAACCTAACAATAGCCCTAACCCTAATGCTAATCCTAAAACTAGCCCTAATCCTAGCCCTAGCCCTAAAACAAAAGACCAGATATAGCCCTAAACCTAACCCTTAATCTAAACCAAAACCTAAGCTTAACCCTAAACGTAGACCTAATTCGAGTTTTAAGCTGAACTCTAAAACTAACCCTGACCCTGAATCTGACCATTACACTAACCCTATCTCTAAACATCACCCTAATCCTAAACCTAAACCTAACACTAGAACTAGCCCAACCCTAAACCTAAATTTAGCCCTAAATGTAACTCTGGTACTTACATTAGCCATAACCCTAACACTAGCACTAACTTAACACAAAACCTAGCCCTAATTCAAGATCTAACCCAAGCTTTAACCCTAGTACTAACCCTAACTCTCGCCCTAATCATAAACATAATCCTAGCCCTAACCCTAACTCTAACCCTATATATTGCCATAACTATAACCCTAACACTAATGCTAACCCTAGGCCTAAACCTAAACCTATCCATAATCCTAACCCTATGCATTACCCTAAACCAAACATAAACCCTAAACATCAACCTATCATTACCCTAACCCTAAACTTAATGGTAAATCAATCCCCAATTTTAAACCATAATACCAAACCCTAACCAAGGCTCTGACCCTAATAATACCCCTAGCTCTAAACCTGACCTAAAACTAAACATAACCCTTACACTACCTGTATCCATAAACCTAACCCTAAAACTATCTTTAACAATAACCGTAGACCTGATATTAGTCCTATCCTTAATCCTATCCCTACCCTAAAACAAACCCTAGCCCTCATCCTAGCCCTAGAACTAGCCTATATAATAACCCTAACCCTAACCATAGGCCTAACCCTAATTCTAACCCTCCCCCTACCTCTACACCTAGCTATAACGCCAATACTTACCCTAAACTTAACCCTAACCCTAAACCTATTGCTAGGCCTAAGCTGAACCATAACCCTAGCCCAAATTCTAGCACTAATTTAACCCTATTTCTAACACTAACCCAGCCCTAAGACTAACTCTAACTTTCACACTAGCCCTATACCTAGTTCTAACCATATCCCTTACCTAAGCCTAACCCTAGCTCTAACCCTAGCCATAAACCTTGCCCTGTCCTTATTCCTAGCCATAACCCTAGATCTATCCCTTTCTCTAAATCTAACACTAACGCTAAGCCTAAGCCTAACATAAAAACTAGCCCTAACACTAACGCAACTCACAAAACTAGCCCAAACCCTGACCCTAGCAATAAATCAAAACCAAGCAATAGCCCTAATACTAAACCTTAACTTAATCCAAATCCTAATACTACACCTAGACCTAAACCTAGCCTTATTCGAGTCCTAACATTAACCTTAATACTAACCCTGACTCTGACTCATATCCTAACACTCTCCCTAGCTCTAAACACCATCCTAATCTTAAACCAAACACGTACAGTAACCCTAGCTGTAATTTGAGTCCACAACCTAACCTTAAAACTAACCCTGACTCTGACTATTAATCTAAAACTAACACTAGCTCTAAATATCACCCTAACCTTAAACCTAATCCTAACACTAGAGGTCTAACCCCTAACCATAACCCTAAAACTAACCCTAATTGTAACCCTAGTTCTTACATTAGACATTATTCTAACCCTAGCCCTAATCCTAACACAAAAACTAGCCCTAATCTGAGATCTAAACCTAGATTTAACCCTAAATCTACCCCTAACCCTAGCTCTAACCCAATACCCTACCCTAAGCCAAACCCTAACACTAATTCTAATCCTAATTCTAAGCCTAATCCTTAACTTAACCCAAACCCTAATGCTATTACTAGTGCTAACACTAGCCCTCATTCTAGCTCTAACCATAACCCAAAACCTAATCCTAACCCTGACCTTTATTCTGACCCTAACACTAATCATAGGTCTAAACATGAACCTAACCCTAAACCAAACTCTAACACTACCCCTACCAGTAACCTTATACCTAAACATAACTCTAACACTAGCCCTAGACCTAAACCCCATCCTAAATCCAGATATAACTGTACCCCTGGACCTAAAGAAAAACCTAGACCTAGCCCTAATAATAACCTTTACCCTAAGCCAAACACTAACTCTTCCACTAGATCTAACCCTCGTCCTAATTCTGGCTTTAATTCTAACCATAATGCTAATCTGAACACTGACCCTGACACTAACACTAACCCTAGCTCTAAACATCACCCTAACCCTGAAACTATACCTAGCCCTAACATTAACCCTAAAACTAGCCCTAATCATAACAAGATCTTAATTTAGCCATAGACCTAACCTATTGCAAAACCTAGCCCTAATCCAAGCCCTACCCTATCTTTAACCCTAAAACTAACCCTAACACTAACCATAGCCATAACCCTAAGCCTAAGCCTGACCTTAGACCCAATCCTAAGCATAACCCTAGCCCTAACCCTAGCTCTAACCCTATCCATTACCCTAAGGATAACCCTAACCCTTATGCTAACCCTAGGCCAAACCCTAATCCTATGCCCATCATAACCCTATCCATTACCCTACACCTAACTTGAACACTCAACCTAAAACGATCATTAACCAATCACTAAATCTAATGCTAATTTGAGCCCTAACCATAAACCATAACCTAACCTAAACCCTAACGCTGACCCTAATAATACCCCTTGCTCTAAATCTGACCCTAACCATAAACCTAACCCTTACAATAGACCTAGATATAAACCTAACCCTAAAACTATCCCTAAAGCTAACCCTAGACCTGACATTAGCCATAGCTCTAATCCTAGTCCTCACCCTAACACAAACCTTAACCCACATCCTAGACATAATCCTCGCCTTCATCATAACACTAACTTTAACCCTTACCCTAATTCTAACCCTCACCCTATCCCTAAAAATAGGTATAATCTCATCCCTTACCCTTAATCTAACCCTAATCCAAACCCTAACACTAAACCTAGCCCTAAACCTAGGCCTAACTCTAACATTAACACTTGCCCTAATCCCAGATCTAAACCTAGCTTTAATCCTAACCCTAACTCTAATTTTAGGCCTAGCCCTAACACTAACACTAGCCCTAATCTTAGCCCTAACCCTATCCATAATGCTAACCCTATCCATTATCCTAACCCTCAACACAATCCTAACACTAATTTGAACCCTAACCCTAAACCTTAACCTATCCCTAACACTAAACTTAACCCTAGCCCTAAGACTAACTAGAGCTCTTGCCTTAGACCTATAGTGTAGTTCTAACCTTTCCCTTACCATTACCCTAAACCTAGACCTAATCTTAGCCCTAACTCTACCCCTACCCCTAAAGCAAAACCGAGTTATAGCCCTAATTGTAACCCTTAACCTAAACCAAACCCTAACCTTACACTTTGCCCCAACCCTATCCCTAACCTTATCCCTAATTCTAGTCCTAACCCTAACCTAAAAACTAACCCTGACCCTGACTCAGACCCTAACACTAAACCAAGCTCTAAATTCATTGTAACTGTCAATCTAAACCAAACACTAGACCTAGCTATAACACTAACCTTATAACTAGTGCTAATCATAACCTTAATTCGAACATTAGTCATAGTCTTAACCATACCCGTAACCTAACTCAAAACCCAGCCTTAATCAGACTCCCTATCCTAGCTTTAACCCTTGACTTAAACCTAACACTAACCCAAACAAAAGACCTAAACCTATACATAACCCTAGCCCTAAACTTAGGTCTAACTCTATCCATACCCTAATGATAACCCTATCCCTTATGCTAACACTAGGCCTAACCCTAACCCTATCCATTACACTAAACCACAACTAAACCCTAAACCTAACACTGTCAATACCCTAACTATAAATCTAATGCTAATTTGAGCCCTAAACTTAAACCCTAACCTAAACCCTAACCTTGATTCTGACCCTAATAATAACCCTAGCTCTAAAATTGACCCTTACCCTTAACCTAACCCTTACACTTGACCAAGCCATAAACCAAACAGTAAATGTTTCCCTAATTGTAACCCTAGACCTGACATTAGCCCTAGACCTAATACTAGCCCTAAACTTAATACAAACTCTAGCCCTCACCCTAGCCGTAAACACTAGCCTTAAACAGAACGCTTACCCTAACTCTGTCCCTAACCCTAATAGTAAACCTCACCAAGCCCTCAGTTTGCTATAACCTGTTCCTTTAAACTAAACCTAATGCTAACTCTAACCCTAAACCTAAGCCTAAACCTAACACTAACCTTAACCCTAATTTAGCCCTAGCCCTAACCATAACCCTAAACCTAGCCATAAGATGAACTCTAACTCTCACACTAGCCCTATCACTAGTTCTAACCCTATTCCTTACCATAACCCTAACCCTAGCCCTAACCATTGTCCTAACCCTTGCTCTATCCTTAGCCCTAGAACTAACTTTAGATCAACACCTATCTTTAAATCTAATCCCTAACCTGAAGCCTAAGCCTAACCCAAACACTAGCCCTAAGCCTAACACTAATCCTTAACTAGCCCTAACCCTAGCCCTAGCCTAAAACAAAACTGAGCCATAGCTCTAACACTAATCCTTAAACTAAACGAAACCCTAACAATACACCTACCCCTAACCCTAGACCTAATTCGAGTTTTAAGCCAAACCCTAAAACTAACTCTGACCCTGACTCTGACACTAACATTAACCCTAGCTCTAAACATCATTCTGACCTTAAACCTAACCCCAACACTCAACCTAGCCCTAAACTTAACCCTAAAATTAGCCCTAAATGTAACTCTAGTACTTACATTAGCCATAACCCTAACACTAGCACTAACTTAACCCAAAACCTAGCCATAATCTGAGCCCTATGCCGAGTTTTAAACCTAACCCAAGCCCTAACCATAACCCTAGCCCTAACCTTATCCATTACCATAAACATAACCCTAGCCCTAATGCTAAACCTAGGCCTAAACCTAATGCTATCTCTAATCCTATTTCTATCCATAACCCTAAACCTAACCCGAACCCTAATACTAAACCTATCATTACTCTAACCCTAACCCCAATGCTAATTCGATCCCTAACTTTAGACCTTAATCTATCCCAAACCTTAACCCAGACATTGTCCATAATAATACCCCTAGCCCTCAACCTGACCCTACCCCTAAACCTAACCCTTACACTAGGCATAGCCATAATCCTAAACATAAAATTATCTTTAAACATAATTCTAGACCTGAAATTAGCCATACACCAAATCCTAGCCCTAACCCTAAAACAAACACTAGCCCTCATCCTAGCACTAAACCTAGCCTTAATCATAACCCTAACTGTAACCAAAGCCCTAACCCTAATTCTAAATATCACCCTACCTCTAAACCTAGCTATAACATCATCCCTTACCATAAACTTAATACTAACTCAAACCCTAGTATATATTTAAGCTGAACACTAACCATAGCCCTAATCCTAGCCCTAATTTATCCATTTCCCTAATCCAAGCCCTAAGACTAACTCTAATTCACACTAGCCCTATCCCTAGTTCTAACCCTATTACATACCATAATCTAACCCTAGCCCTAACACTTGCCCTATCCAGAGTCCTAACACTAAACCTAGATCTAACCCTAAATCTAAATCTAACCCTAACCCTAAGCTTAAGCCTAACACTAACACTAGCCCTAACCTAACACTAATTATAAAATTAGCACTAACCCTAACCCTAGCAGTAAAACAAAACCAAGCAAAGCCCTAACCCTAAACCTTAACTTAAACCAAAGTAACACTACATCTAGAACTATCCCTAGCCCTTATTTGACTCCTAAATGCAACCTTAAAAGTAACCCTGACACTGACTCATATCCTAACACTCACCCTAGCTCTAAACACCATCCTAACCTTAAACCAAAACCTACCAGTAACCCTATCCCTAATTTGAGTCCTAACCCTAACCCTGACCCTCATTCATATCCTACCACTAACCCTAGCTCTAAATATCACTCTAACCTTAAACCTAACCCTAACACTAGACTTACCCTTAACCCTAACCCTAAAACTAACCCTAATGGTAACCCTAGTTCTTACATTAGCCATTGCCCTAACCCTAGCCCTAACCCTACAACAAAAACTTGCCCTATTTCAAGCTCTAAACCTAGCTTTAACCCTAACTCTAACCCTAACCCTAGTTCTATCTTTATCCCTTACCCTAAGCAAAACTCTAACACTAATGGTAACCCTATTCCTAATTGTTAGGCTAACCAAATTCCGAACCCTTTTAATAGTCCTGACTCTAGTCCTCATTCTAGCTCTAATCCTATCCAAAACCCTAACACTAACCCTGACCCTTATTCTGACACAAACAATAACCCTAGATCTAAACCTGAACCTAAGCATAGAGCAAACCCTAATACTAGCCCCACCGGTAACCTTGTAATTAAACCTAACCCTAACCCTAGACCAAAGACTAATTCTAACTCTCACACTAGCCCTATCCCTAGTTCTAAACCTATTCCTTACCATAACCCAAAACCTAGCCCTAAACCTAGCATTAATGCTTGCCCTATCCTTAGTCCTTGCCCTAATCCTAGAACTAACCCTAACTCTAAATCTAACCCTAACCCTAAGCCTAAGCCTAACACTAACACTAGCCCTAACTCTAATGTTAATCATAAAACTATCCTAACCCTAACCCTAGGAGTTAAACAAAACTGAACAATGGCCCTAACCCAAACCTGAATTTAAACCATCCTAAAACTACATCTAGACCTAAACTTAGCCTTAAATTTGACTCATAACCCTAACCTTAAATCTAACCCTGAAACAGATTCTTATTCTAAAGGTGACCCTACCTCTAGATCCCATCCTAATCTTAAACAAAAACCTAACAGTAACCCTATTGCTAATTCGAGTCCTAACCCTGACCCTGACCCTGACTCATATCCTAACACTAACCCTAGCTCTAAATATCACCCTATCCTTAAACCTAACCCTAACACTAGATCTGCCCATAACCCTACCCCTAACCCTACCCCTAAAACAAATCCTAATTGTAACCCTAGTTCTAACATTAGCCATTGCCATAACACTAACCCTAACCATAACCCTAATCCAAGCTCTAAAAATAGCTTTAACCCTAACCCTAACTCTAACCCTAACCCTAGCTCTAACCATATCCCTTACCCTAAGCAAAACCCTAACCCTAATGGTAACCCTAGACTATCCTTAATCCTTAGGCTAACCAAAATCCTAACCTCATTAATAGTTCTGACCCTAGCCCTCATTATAGCTCTAATCCTATCCCCAAATCTAACGCTAACCCTGACCCTTATTCTGACCCTAACACTAAACTTAGGTCTAAACCTGACCCTAACCCTCACCCTAACCAAACTCAAGACCTAATTCTAACCATAACCATAGCCCTAAACTAAACTCTAACTGTATCCATTACCCTAAACATAAACCTTACCCTAATGCTTACACTAGGCCTAACCCTAAACCTGTCACTAACACCAACCCTATCAATTATCCTAAACCTAACCTGAAACCTAAACCTAACCGCAACCTTATTATTACAATAAAACTAACCCTAATGCTAATTCGAGAACTAACCCTAAACTCAAACCTAAACCATGCCCTAACTCTGAACATGACCCTAATAATTCACCTAGCTCTAAACCTGACCCTTACCCTAAAACTAACCCTTACACTAGACCTAGCCAAAAACCTAAGCTTGAAAATACCCCTAACGGTAACCTTAGACTTGACATTAGCCTTAGCTCTAAACCTAGCCCTAACCCTAAAACAAACCCTAGCCCTTATCTTAGGCCTAAACATAGCCTTAATCATAACCCTAACCCTAAAGCTGGGCCTAACCCTAACACTAACCCTAGCCCTAATCTTAGCCCTGATTTAGCTGTATCCCTAACCCTAATCCTAACCTAGCCCTAAGACTAAGTCTAACTCTCACCCTTGCCCTAAAACTAGTTCTAACCCTATCCCTTACCGGACCCTAATCCTAGCTCTAACCCTAGGCCTAACCCTAGACCTTTTCATAGCCCTAGCCCTAACCCTAGATCTAAACTTTAATCTAAATCTAACCCTAACCATAAGCCTAATACTAAACCTAACACTAGCCCTAACCCTAACCCCTATGCTAATCCTAAAACTAGTCTAGTCCTAACTCTAGCCCTAGCCCTAATACAAAACCAAGCCCTAGCCCTAACCCAGACCCTTTACATAAACCAAACCTTAACCCTACACCTAGCCCTAACCTTAGCCCTAATTTGAGTTTTAAGCTGAAAACTAAAACTAACCCTGAACCTGACCTAACCCTAAACATAGCTCTAAAAATCACTCTAACCATAACCCTAAATCTAATACTAGACTTAGCCCTAACGCTAACCATAAAACTAGCCTGATTCGTAACCCTAGTACTTATATTAGACATAACCCTAACCCTAGCCTTACCTTAACCCAAAATCTAGCCCAAATCTCTGCCCTAACCCTAGCTTTAACCCTAACCTAACCTTAACCCTAAAACTAGCACTAATTGTAACCATAACCCTAGCCATAACCTTAGCTCTAACCCTATCCATTACCCTAACCATAACTCTAGCTCTAACCCGATCCATTATCCTAACCATAGCCCTAACCCTAATGCTAACCCTAGGCTTAAACCTAACCTATCCCTACTAATAACCCCATTAATTACCCTAAACCTAACCTGAAACCTAAACCTAACCATATTATTACCCTAATTTTAACCCTAATGCTAATTTGAGCCCCAACTTAAAACCTTAACCTATCCCAAACACTAATAATGACCTTGACCCTAATAATACCCTTAGCTCTAAACCTGACCCTAAACTTAAACCTACCATTACACTAGATGTAGCCATAAACCTAACCCTAAAACTAACTTTAACCATAATGCTGGACTTCAAATTAGCCCTAGCCCTAACCCAATCCGTAACCAAGTTTTAACCCTAATTCTAACCCTTCTCCTAGCCCTAAACCTAGCTATAACCCATCCCTTACCCTAAACCTAACCCTAACCCTAAACCTAACCCTAACCCATTACCCTAAACCTAGGCCTAACAATAACACTAAGCCAAGCACTAATCCTAGCCCTAATTTAGTCTTATCCAAACCCTAACCTTAGCCCTAAGACTAACTCTTGCCCTAGCTCTATCCCTAGTTCTATCCTTAGTCCTAGCTCTAATCCTAACTCTAAATATAAACCTAACTCTAAATTTAACCATAACCATAAGCCTAAACCAAACTAACATAGCCCTAACAATAATGCTAATCCTAAAACTTGAACTACCCCTAGCCCTAGTCATAAAACAAAACAAAACCATAGCCCTAACACTAACCCTTATTCTAAACCAAACTCTAAACCTACAATTAGCCCTAGCCCTAACTCTAAAACTAACCCTGAACCTGACGCTGACTATAACACTAATCCTAGCTCTAAACATTACCCTAACCTTAAATTAAGCCTAGCACTAGACCTAGCTTTAACCCTAACCATAAAACTAGCCCTAATCATAACCCTAGTTCATACATTAGTCATTGTCCTAACCCTACCCCTAACAGTAACACAAATCCTACCCATAATCTAAGCCCTAACCCTAGATTTAACCCAAATCATAACCACCACACTAGCCTTAACCCTAAACCTTCTAGCTCTAACCCTTTCCCTTACCCAAAGCCAAACCCTAACCCAAATGCTAACCCTAGTACTAACCCTAATCCTTAGCCAAACTTATACTCTAACCATATTACTAGTCCTAACCCTAGCCCTCATTCTAGCTCTAACCCTAACCCTGACCATTATTCTGACCCTAACACTAACCCTGGGTCTAAACCTGACCCTATCCCTAAACCAAACCCTAACACTAGCCCTACAGGTAACCCTATATTTGTACTTAACCCGAACACTAGCGTGAGACCTAAAGCTAATCCTAAAAATAGCTATAACTCTAGCCCTAGACCTAAACACAAACCTTGCCATAGCCCTCACAATAACCCTTAACCTAAACCAAACACTAACCCTACGCCTAGACCTAAACCTAGTCATAATTCTGGCTATATCCCTAAACCTAACCCTATTCCGAACACTGACCCTTACCCTAATACAAAATCTAACTTGAAACCTGACCCTAATCGAAAGCCTAGACCTAAAACTATACCTAGCCATCATTCCAACACTAAAACTAGCCCTGAACATAACCCTAGCTCTTACATTACCCATAGTTCTAACCCTAGCCCTAAACCTAACATAAAACCTAGCACTAATCCTAGGCCTAAACTTAGTCCTAAGCATAACCCTAACCCTAATCATAGCCCTAACACTAACCCTAACCCTAACCCATGCCTTAGACCTAACCCTAGCTCATGAAAAACTCTTTCACTAAACATAACACTAGCCCCATTCTAAACACTAACCCTAATCCTAACTCTAATCCTAAATTTAATCCTAGCCCAAAATTTAGCTCTAACCCTATCCATTACCCTTACACTAACCCTAATTATAACACTATCCCTAACACTAAACCTAACCTTCAACATAAATATAACCCTAGACCTAACCCGAAACCTAACCCTTGCAATAGCCCTAACCTTAGCTGAGACATTAAGCCTTACACTAAACCTAATCCTAAAACTAGCCCTAACCCTAACCCTAACCCTAACCCTACCTCTAATATTATCCATTACCCTAAACTTAACCCTAACCCTAATTAAAACACTAGCCATAACCCTAACCCTAAACCAAACCATAACCTTAAACATAACCCTAGACCTAAATTTAAACCTAACCCTTGCCCTAGCTCTAACCCTAGCTCAAACACTAACCTTTACTCTACCTAACCATAACCCTAGCCCTAACCCTAACACTTACCCTAACCCTAATACTTACCTTAAACCACACCCTATCCCTATTTCTAAACCTAACCCTAATCCTAGACTTAATCCAAACCATAACCTAGCCCTAACCTGAGCTCTAAACCTATCCATTACACTAAACATAACCCTAACCCTAATGCTAACCCTAACCTTATCAATAAACCAAACCCATTCTTTACCCTAAACCTTAACTGAAATCTAAACCTAACCATATCCATCACCCTAATCCTAAACCTAAACCTACCACTAACTCAAGCCTTAACCGTAAACCAAATGCCAACCCTGACTCTAACCCTAATAAAACCCCTAGCTCTAAACCTGACCCTTACACTAAACATAACTCTTACACTAGAACTAGGCATAACCTAATCCTAAAACTATCCCTAACCATAACCATAGTCCTGACATTAGTCCTAGTCCTAGTTTTAGCCCTAAACCTAACAGAAACCCTAGCCATCATTCTAGCCCTAAACCTACCTTAATCCTACCCTGAACATTAACCCTAAACCTAATCCTAATTCTAACCCTCATCCTAGACCTAAAGCTAGCTATAATGCCACCCATTCCTCTAAACATAACCTTGACCACAATGCTAACCCTAAACTTAGCCCTACCCCTAGGCCTAACCCTAACACTTGCCCTAATCCTAGCCTTAATTTAGCTGTAACCCTAACCCTAACCTAAGCCTGGCACTAAGTCTAAAACTAACTCTATTCCTAGCTGTATCCCTAGTTCTAACCCTATCCCTTCCGGAACCAGAACCTAGAACTAACCCTAGTACTAGATCTAACCCTAAATCTAAATCTAACCCTAACCCTAATCCTAAACCTCATCCTAACACCAGCTCTAACTCTAACACTTATCCAAAATCTAGCCCTAACTCTAGCCCTAGCCCTAAAACAAAACCGAGCAATAGCCCTAACCCTAAACCTTAACTTAAACCAAACCTTAACCCTACATCTAGCTCTAACTTTAGCCCTAATTGAGTCCTAACCCTAACCCTAAAACTATCCCTTACCCTGACTTTGACCCTAACACTAAACCTAGCCCTATACATCGCCCTCACCCTAAACCTATGCTTTGCATGCTTCAACATAGGGCTACATTCACAAGGAACAAATCAGAGAGTGCCCACAGAGAACTGATTGTGTGAAGTTTCAAGCAGCTAACACTCACCCTGTTTGTTATCCATCTCCATTTCCAATTACACATATAAGTCAAGATGAAGTGAAACCTTAAAACACAAACTGTTCCTGACAGAGAACCATGAACAGAGAAGGCCCAAAATTGGGGAATAGAGTAAGGCTAGGTAAAAGATGAATCCTACCAGGTATCAAAGAAATTTGAACAAAACTAACTCTAAACCCAACACTAATTCTAACACTAGCCCTAACCCTAAACCTAACCCTAACCCTAACCTGTTTAGAGAACCTTTGATCATAGAAGATCCAAACTTGGGGTGTCTACTAGGGTAAGGTAACAGATGAATCCTGCCCAGTATAAAAATAATCTGACAAAATAATTGGGGGAGGTGTTTCAGTACATGCCTATTTCCCCTGTTTTTTTTTTTCCTAAAGTGCTCTTGAATAATGTTCTTTTCATTGCCATAGCTTTGGAAAATTTTCACTAGGAAGAAACCAGAGAGTGCCCACAGAGAACTGATTGAGTGTGTGAAGTTTCAAGCAGCTAGTAGTAACCCTGATTGATTTACAGCTCCATTTTCATTCACATCTATAGACCATAATAAAGTGAAACCTAAAAATTTAAACTGTTTCTGACAGTGAACCAGCAAACCTTGAAGGTCCAAACCTGGGGATCCTTCTAAGGCTAGGAAAAGGATGAATCCTGTACAGTATCAAAGCAAGTAAGCAAAAAAAGTTGAAGCTTGCTCTTAAAGTGCTCACAGATAAAGCTGTTTCTTTCTACTTCAGCTTTGGGCTACTTCCACAAGAAACAAACAAGAGAATGTGCACTGAGAACTGATTGAGTGTGTGAAGTTTCAAGCAGCTAGCACAAACCCTGTTTGAGTTCCAGCTCCATTTCCATTCACCCCTATAAGGCAAAATGAAATGAAACATGAAAATTAAAACTGCTCCTGAGAGCAACTCCTTTTACCTAGAAGGCCCAAACATGGGGAGTATACTAAGAAGAGGAAAAAGATGAATCCTGCCCAGTATCAAAAATTTGAAAAAAACTAACTCTAATCCTAACACTAGCCCTAACACTTGCCCTAACTCTAACCATAACTGTAACCCTAATCTGTTAAGAGAACCTTTGATCATAAAAGTTTAAAACTTGGGGAGACTAGTGGGGCAAGCTTACAGATGAATTCTGCACAGTATCAAAAAAATCTGACCAAATATTTTGGGGCGGTATTTCACTACATGCATATTGCCCTGTTTTCTCCTAAAGTGATCTTGGATAAATTTGTTTTGCATGCTTCATCTTACAACTACTTTCACAAGGAAGAAATCAGAGAGATCCCAAAGACAACTGATTGAGTATGTGAAGTTTCAACCAGCTAGCACCAATCCTCTGATTTCTAGCTCCATTTGCATTTACCCATATAGGTCAAAATGAAGTGAGACATTCCCAAGAGTGAATGATTGAACAAAGGAGGCCCAAAACTGGGGCATATAATAAGGCTAGGTAAAAGATGAATCCTTCCCAGTATCAAAGAAATTTGAACAAAACAAACTCTAACCCTAACACTATCTCTAAAGCTAGCCCTAACCCTAATCCTAAACCCAACCCTAACCTGTTTAGAAAATCATTGATCCTAGATGTCCCAAACGTGGGGAGCTTACTGGGGCAAGCTAATAGATGAATCCTGTGCAGCATCTAAGAAATATGACCAAATAATTGGGGGAGATAGTTCAGTACATGCCTATTTTCTTGTTTTCCCCTAAAGCACTCTCAGATAAAGTTGCTTTGCATGCTTCAGCTTAGGGTTACATTCACAAGGAACAAACCAGAGAGTGCACACAGTGAACTGATTGAGTGTGAGATGTTTCAAACAGCTAGCACCAACCCTCTTTGATTTTGAGCTCCATTTCCCTTTACCATATAGGTCAAAATGAAGTGAAACCTCAAAATACAAACTGTTACTGACAGTGAACCATTGAACTGAGAAGGCCCAAACCTGGGGAACATAGTAAGGCTAGGTAAATATGAATCCTGCCCAGTATCAAGAAAATTTGAACAAAACTAACTCTAAACCTAACACTAGGTCTAAACCTAGCCCTAACCCCAACTGTAACCTTAACCCTAACCTGTTTAGATAACCTTTGATCATAGAAGTCCCAAAGTTGTGAAGCCTAGTGGGGCAAGCTAAGAGATGAAAAATGCACAGTATCAAAGAAATCTGACCAAATAATTGTGGGAGGTAGTTCATTACATGCTTATTTCCCTGTTGTCTCCTAAAGTGCTCTCGGATAAAGTTGTTTTTGCATGCTTCTCCTTTGGCCTATATTTAACAGAAAGAAAGCAGAGACTGCTTGCAGAGAACTAATTGAGTGTGTGACATATCAAGCAGCTAGTAAAAACCCTGTTTGATTTCCAGTTTCATTGTTATTCACACCTATAGGCCATAATGAAGTGACACCTAAAAATTCAAACTGTTCCTGACAGTGAACCGTTGAACTTAAAGGCCCCAAATTGGGGATCCTATTAAGGCTAGGTAAAGGATGAATCCTGTACAGTATCAAAGTAATTTGACCAAAAAATATCGAAGATTGCTCCTAAAGCACTCACAGATGAATGAGTGGGGAGCTTACTGGGGCAAGCTAATAGATGAATCCTGTGCAGCATAATGTTTAGATTTTAGATGTGGTTTAGTGTAATGGATAGGGTTAAGATTAGGCCTAATGTTTAGTATAAGGTTTAGGGTTATCATTAGGGTATTGGATAGAGTTAGACCTAAGATGAGGGCTAGGGATATGAATAGGATTAGAGCTTTTGTTTGATTAGGTTAGGTTTAAGTTTAGGGTTAAAGCTAGGATTAGGATTCAGATTAAGTCTAGGTTTTGGGTTAGGTTAGGGGTAGGGTTCAGGCTATGGGTAATGTATGAAGTAGGGTTATGATTAGAGCTAGTTATATGGTTAGGGTTAGGGCTAGGTCTAATGTTAAGTTTAGGTTTATGGTTATGACAATATTTTGAGCTAGAGTTAGTGTTAGGGTCAGAGTCAGTGTCCGGATTACTTTTCAGGTTAGACTTAGGACTAAAATTAGAGATAGGTGTAGGGCTAGGTGTAAGGTTAGGGTTTTTTTTTTTTTTTTTTTTTTTTTTTTTTTTTTTTTACGTTAAGGGTTAGGGTTAGGGCTATGACTTAGTTTTGTTTTAGGGCTATTGGTAGGGTTAGGGCTAATTAAGGATTAGTGTTAGGGTTAGGGCTAGTGTTAGTGTGAGGTTTAGGCTTAGGTTTAGGGTTAGATTTAGAGTTAGTTTTAGATCTAGGGTTTGAGCTAGGGCTAAGGATAGTGCTAGGGTTAGGGCTAAGTTTAGGGCTAGGTTTAGGGTGATGGTAAGGGATTGGGTTAGAACTCAGTATAGGGCTAGGGTGAGAGTTAGAGTTAGTGTTAGGGCAAGGGTTAGTGTTAGGGTTAGGCCTAGGGTTAGGGCTAGGGTTAGTGTTAATGTTAGGGTTAGGGTTAGGTTTAGGGTAAGTGTTGGGATTATAGCTAGTTTTATGGCTAGGGTGAGGGTTAGAATTAGGGTTAGGGTTAGGTTTATGATTAAGGTGAAGTTTATGGCTAGGATGTGTGCTAAGTTTGTGTTAGGTTTAGGTTTGTGTTAGGGTTATGACTAGGATTCGAGCTAGGGCAAAAGTCAGGTCTAAGGATACAGTTAGGGATAGTTTGGTTTTCGTTTATAGCTAGGTCTATTTTAAGGGTTTGGTTAATGGTTAGTGTCAGGTTTACAGCCAGGGGTATTATTAGAGTTAGGGTCAAGTTTAGGGTTTTTGTTAGGTTAAGGTTTAGGTTTAAGGCTCGAATTAGCATTATTGTTAAGGATATGTTAATGATAGTTTTAGGTTGAGGGTTCAGGTTAAGTGTAGGTTACTGGATAGGTTTAGGGCTAGGGATAGGATTAGGATTTTTCCTAGGGTTTGCATAAGGGTTAGGGTTATCATTAAAGTAATGGATAGGTTAGAGCTAGGGTTAAGGCTAGGGTTATGCTAAGGATTAGGTCTAGGTTTAGGCTTCGGGTTAGGGTTAGGGCTGTGGTTATGATTAGGATTAGCTTTAGGGTTTAAAGCTAGGGAAGGCCTTGGATTAGGTCTATGTTTTTTGATAGGTTAGGGCTACAGCTAATGTAAGAACTTGTTATGAAACTGGCTAGTTTTAGGATTAATGTTAGGGCTAGGTATAGTTTTAGGGTTAGGTTTAGGGTTGGGGTTGTGTTTAGAGCTAGGGTTACTGTTAGTGTCAAGGTCAGTGATCAGGTTAGGGTTATGGCTAGAATTAAAGGACTAGGATTAGGTCTAGGAGAAGAGTTAGTGTTTGGCTTAGGCTAAGGGTTATTGTTAGGGCTATGTCTAGGTTTTTCTATAGTTCTATGGTTCGAGTTATGGAAAGATTTAGGATTAGGTTTAGGTCTAGGGCTAGGTTAGCAGTAGGGTTACTGAAGGGTTACTGAAAGGGCTACTGTTAGGGTTTGGTTTAAGGTTAGGTTCAGGTTTAGACCTACTATTAGAGTTAGGGTCAGAATAAGGGTCAGGGTTAGGGTTACAGTTTGGGTTATGGTTAGAGCTAGATTAAGGGCTAGGGTTAGGACTAGTAGGGTAAGGATTTGTGTTAGGTTAAGGATTAGGGTTAGCTTTAGGGTTAGGGTTTGGCTTAAGGTAAGGGATAGGGTTAGAGCTAGGGTTAGGGCTAGGGTTAGGGCAAAAGTTAGTGTTAAAGCTAGGTTTAGTGCTTGGTTTAGGGCTAGTTTTTGTGTTAGGATTAGGGCTAGGTTTAGAGCAATGGCTAATGTAATAACTAGGTTTACAATTAGGGTTAAATTATGGATTATGATTAGGTGGTAAACTCTAGTGTTAATTAGTCTTAAGGTTAGGGTGATATTTAGAGCTAGTCTTATTGTTAGGTTAATAGTCAGGGTCAGGATTAGGTTTAGGGTTAGGGTTAGGACTGAAAATAAGGCTGGGAATACTGTTAAGGGTTTGGTTTAAGGTTAGGGTGGTGTTTAGAGCTAGGGTGAGTATTAAGATATGAGTCAGAGTCAGGGTCAGTATTACAGTTAAGGTTAGGACTCAAATTAGTGCTAGGGTTAGATCTAGGTGTAGTGCTAGGGTTTGGTTTAAGTTCAGGTTTAGTGTTAGGGCTATTACTCAATTTTGTTTTACTGCTGGGTTTAGGGTTAGGGTTAGTCTCATGATTCGTGTTAGGGTTAGTGCTAGTGTTAATGTTAGGCTTAGGCTTAGTGTTAGTGTTAGAGTTAGAGTTAGAGTTAGAGTTATATAAAGGTTTAGGACTAGAAATAAAGATTAGGCAAGGGTTATGGGTATGTTTTTGGCTATGTTTAGGGCTAGGGTTAGGGTTAACTTAAGGGATATGGTTAGAACTCGGGATAGGGTAGTGTGAGAGTTAGAGTTAGTCTTAGGTCTATGGTTAGCATTAGAATTATGGATAGGGTTAAATTAGGTCTAGGATTAAGGCTAGGGTTTGTGTTCTGCTTAGGTATAGCATTAGGGTTAGGGTTAGGATTAAGTTTATGGTAAGGGATGGTTTTATAGCTAGGTTTAGTGGGAGGGTGAGGGTTAGAATTAGGTTAGGGCTATGGTTAAGGGTAGGGTTATGATTAGGGCTAGGTTTAGTGGTAGGATTAGGGCTAGGGTTATGGTTATGGTTAGGGATAGTCCTAGGTTTAAGTTTAGGCTAAGGGTTAGGCTTTGAGCTAGGGTAGGACTAAGGTGTGGGTTAGGGTTATGGTTAGGGCTAGGGTTAGGGTGAGGGTTATGCTTAGGGTAGATTTAGACCTCAGATTAGGGCTAGGTTTTGTGTTATGTTTAGGCCTAGGGTTAGTGCTATGGTTAATGTAAGATCTACGGTTCTAATTAGGGCTAGTTTTAGGGTTAAGGCTATGGCTAGGTCTAGTGTTAAATTTAGATTTTGGTTTAGGTTCAGGTTTAGAGCTAGATTTAGTGTTAGTGTCAGGTTAAGTGTTCAAGTAAGTTTTAGGGTTAGGGGGAAAGCCAGAATTAGGACTAGGTTTAGGTATATTGGTAGGGTTAGTGTTTGTTTTAGGTTACTGGTTATTATTAGGGCTAGTACTAAGTTTAGTTTTAGGTCTTTGGCTAGAGTTATTGCTAGATTTAGTATTAGGTTTAGGTCTAGGACTAGTGTTAGGGTTTGATTTAGGTATAAGTTTAATGGTAGGGCTTGTTTCAGGTTTCAGTTTAGGGTTAGGTTCAGGTTTAGACCTATAATTAATGTTAGGGTCAGAATAAGGGTGTAGTTTAGAATTAGGTTTTGAGTTCGGATTAGAGGTAGAAAAAGGGCTAGGGTTAGGACTAGTAATAGGGTTAGTGTTTGGTTTAGGCTAAATATTAGGATTAGGACTAGGTTTAACTTTATGGATGGGTTTTGGCTTAGTGTAAGGGATTCTATTAGAGCTAGGGTTAGGGCTATGTATAGGGTTTGGTTTAGGGCTTGAGTTAGGGTTAAATCTAGTTAGGGCTAGGTTTAGGGCTATTTTGTGTTAGGGTTAGGGCTATTTCCAATGTAAGAACTAGGGTTATGATTAGGGTGAGTATTAGGGTTAGGATTTGGGCTCGGTCTTGTGTTAGTATTAACTTTAGAGTTAGGGTGATATATAGAGCTAGGTTTAGTGTTTGGATAAGAGTTGGATCAGGGTGAATTTTAGGCCTATGACTCGAATTAGAGCTAGGGTTATTGCTAGTTATAGTGGTAGGGTTTGGTATATGGTATTTTTAGGGTTAGAGCAAGGCTTGGTTTTGTTTTAGGGCTAGGGCTTGGGTTACGGCTAGTTTAGGATTAGCAAGAGTGTTAGGACTAGTGGTAGGGTGAGATTTAGGCTTAAGGTTAGGGTTAGATTTAGCATTACAGTTAGATCTATGTTAGGGCTATGGCTACGGTTAGGGATAAGTTTAGTGCTAGTGTGAGGGTTAGAGTAACGGATAGGGTTAGAAATAGAAATAGTGCTAGGAGTGAGAGTTAGAGTTAGTCTTAGGGCTAGGTTAGAAGTAGGGTTAAGGTTAGGGCTTAATTAGGGCTAGGATTAGCCGTAGGATTAGTGTTAGAGTTAGGCCTATGTTTAGGGCTAATGTTAGGGTTAGTTTTATGGGCAAGAATGGGGTTTTATAGCTTGGTTCAGGGCTAGGGAAAGGGTTAAAATTAGGGATAGGGCTAGGATGAGGGTTCTGGTTAGGATTAAGGCTAGGTTTAGGGCTAGGATGAGGGCTAGTGTTTGTGTTAGAGTTAGGGCTAAGATTAGGGCTAGGGCTAATATCAGGTCTAGGGTTACAATTAGGGATAGTTTTAAGGTTTGGTTTATGGCTAGGTCTAATGTAAGGGTTAGGTTTAGGGTAGGGGTCAGGTTTAGAGCTAGGTGTATTATTAGGGTCAGAGTCTGGGTTAGGGTTGGATTGGGTTAAGGTTATATTTAGGGCTTGAATTAGCATTAGGGTTAGGATTCGGGTTAGATTAATGGATAGGGTTAGGTTTAGGGTTCAGTTTAGGTTTAGAGTAATGTATAGGGTTAATAAAAGGGATAGGGTTAGGGTTAGGCCTAGTGTTAACGTTTGAATTAGGCTTATGTTTAGGGTAATGGATAGGGTTAGTGCAAGTGTTAGAGATTGGGTTAAGGTTAGGATTAGGGCTAGGATTAAGGCAAGGCTTAGGGTTAGTGTTAGAGTTAGGTTTAAGGTAAGTGTTAGGGTTTGAGGTAGGGTTAGGGCTAGCATGAGGTTTAGGATTAGAGTCACGGCTATGGTTAGGTTTAGGGTTAGGTTTAGGGCTAGGGTCAGCATTAGGGTCAGGGTTAAGTTTAAAGTAAAGGATAAAGTTAGATCTAGGATTTGGGCTATGGTTACAGTTAGGATTTGGGCTAAGATTAGGGTTAAGGTGAGGGCTAGGGTTATGCTTAGGGTAAGGGTTAAAGTTTGAGCTAGGATAAGGGCTACGGCAATCATTAGGGTAGAGTTTGGTTAGGTTAATGTTAGGGTATGCTTAGGGCTAGGTTTAGGGCTATGTGTTAGGTGAGGTTTATGGCTAGCATTAGGGCTATGGGTAATGTAAGAGCTAGGGTTATAGTTATGGCTAGATTAAGGGTTAGGGTTATGGATAAATCCTGTGTTAGTGTTAGGTTTGGGGTTAGGATAAGATTTCGAGCTA
Source organism: Marmota monax (assembly GCF_021218885.2). NCBI lineage: Eukaryota > Metazoa > Chordata > Mammalia > Rodentia > Sciuridae > Marmota > Marmota monax. The sequence goes on along the minus strand of NW_026692716.1, from coordinate 16,449 downwards.
GGGTTTATGTTAGGGTAAGGGTCAGTGTTCAGGTTAGTATTGGATTTAGTGTTAGGGCCAGAATTAGATCCAGGTTTACATCTAGGGGTAGGGTTAGTCTTTGTGTTAGGTAAATGGTTATTGTTCAGGCTAGGGCTAGAATTATGGCTATATTTAGAATTAAGTTTAGGTCTAGTGCTAGTGTTACAGTTAAGTTTAGGTATAGGTTTACCGGTAGGGCTAGTGTTATGGTTTAGTTTAGGATTAGGGTCAGGCTTATTCCTAGGGTTAGTGTTAGGGTCCGAATAAGGGTCAGGGTTAGGCTTAGACATTGGGTTAGGGTTAGAGATAGAATGAGGTCTAGGGTTAGGACTAGTAATAGAGTTAAGGTTTGGAGTAGGCTAACGATTAGGGTTAGAACTAGGGTAGCATTAGGTTGAGGGTTTGACTTAAGGTAAGGGATGAGTTTAAAGCTAGGGTTAGGTTTAGGATTAGGGCAAGGGTTAAAGCTAGAGTTAGGGCTCAGACTAGGGCTAGGTTTTGTGTTAGGGTTAGGGCTATGGCTAATGTGAGAACTGGTTTTATACTTAAGGCTAGGGTTAGGGTTAGGGCTAGGTATAGTGTTTGGGTTAGGTTTAGGGTTAGGGTGATATTTAGAGTTAGGGTTAGTTTTAGGTTCAGAGTCAGGGTCAATATTAGTTGTAGGCTTAGGGTTAGGGCTAGATAGAGCATTAGGATTTGGTTTAGGTTAAAGTTTAGTATTATGGCCATAGCTCAGTTTTTTTTTTTTTGAGGGCTATAGCTAGGCTTAGGGCAAGTTTTCAAATTAGATTTAGGGTTAAGACTAGTGTTAGGGTGAGGATTAGGTTTAGGATTAGGGTTAGATTTAGAGTTAGGGTTAGATCTAGGTTTATGGCTAGGCCTAAATTTAGGGCTAGGTTTGGGCTACAGTTAGGGCTAGGCTTTGGCTTAGAAAGGGATAAGTTTAGAAGTAGGGATAGGGGTAAGGCCAGAGTTATATTTAGTCAAAGGGCTAGTGATATGGTTAGGTTTAGGATTAGGGATAAATTAGGGATAGGATTAGAGCTAGGGTTAGTATTAGGACTAAGCCTTGGTTTAGGGTTAAGGTTAGGGTTAGGATTAGGGTTAGTGTATATTATGATGTTATAGCTAGGTTTAGGCATAGGGTGAAGTTTAAATTTAGGGTTAGGACTAGTGTTCATGTTAGGTTTAGGATGAAGGATAAGTTTATGGCCAGGACTAAGGCTATGCTTTTTGTTAGGTTTAGGTCTAGCATTAGGACTAGGGCTATGGTCAGGTCTAGTGTTATGGTTAGGGATAGTTTTAGTGTTATGTTCATGTTTAGGTATAGTGGTAAGGTTTAGGTTAAGCGTTAGGTTCAGTTTTAGATAGGGGTATTATTAGGGTCAGTAAAAGAATTAGGGTTCGTTTAGGTTAAGGTTTAAATTTAGGGCTCAAATTAGCATTAGGGGTAGGTTTAGGGTTAGGGTAATGGATATGGTTAGGTTTAGGGTTCAGATTAGGTTTAGGTAATAGTGTTAGAATTATGAATAGGGTTAGGTTTATCCTAGGGTTATCCTAGGGTTAGCATTAGTGTTAAGTTTAGGGTTAAGGTAATGGATAGGAGTAGAGCTAGGGTTAGGTGTAGGGTTATGTTTAGGATTAAGGCTAGGGTTAGGATTCGATTTAGGGTAAGAATTAGGGTTAGGGTTAAATCTAGGGTTAGGGCTCAGATTAGGGCTAGGTTATAGATTAGGTTATGGCTTATGTAGGGCTATCGCTAATGTAAGAAGTAGCATTACAATTAGGGCTATATTTAGGGTTACGGTTTGGGCTAGGTCTAGTGTTAGGATTAGGTTTAGTTTTAGGGTGATGTTTTGAGATAGTTTAAGTCAGGATCAGTGTCAGTTTTAGGGTTAGGGATAACATTAAACTAGAGCTAGGGTTAAGGGTAGGTGTAGGGTTAGGTTTTGCATTAAGGTTAGAACAAGAATTAGGGCTAGGGCTAATGTCAGGTATACAGTTACATTCAGGTTAGGATTAGCATTAGTGCTATGGCTCAGTATTTTTTTTTTTGTCTAGGGCTAGGTTAGGGCTAATTATTGGATTAGTGATAGTGTTAGGGCTAGTGGTAGGGTGAGGTTTAGGCTTAGGGTAAGGGTTACATTTAGAATTATGGTTAGATCTAGGGTTAGGGCTAGGGTTAGGGCTAAGGTTAGGGCTAGCATGAGGGTTACGATAACAGATAAGGTTAGTACTAGAAATAGGTCTAGCTTGAGACTTAGAGTTAGTGTTAGGGCTAGGGTTAGAGTAAGGGTTATATTTAGTGATAAATTAGGGCTAGGATTAGAACTAGGGTAACTGTTATGGTTATGCCTAGTGTTAGGGCTCAGGTTAGGGTTAGTGATAGTGTTAGGGTTAGGGTTAGGATTAGGTGAAGGGATGTGGTTATACCTAGGTTCAGAACTAGGGCAAGGGTTGAAATTAGGGATTGGGCTAGGGTTAGGGTTGAGATTAGGATTAAGGCTAGGTTTAGGGCTAGGATGAGGGCTAGGGTTTGTGTTAGGTTTAGGGCAAGAATTAGGTAGGTTGCTAATGTCAGGTCTATGGTTTGGTTAGGGATAGTGTGACACTTAGTTTTATATCTAGGTCTAGTGTAAGGGTTAGGTTTATGGTAAGGGTCAGGTTTAGAGCTAGGTGTATTATTAGAGTCAGTGTCTTGTTCAGAGTTTTGTTTGGGTTATGGTTTAGGTTTAGTGCTGAAATTAGCATTAGTGTTAGGGTTAGTGTTAGAGTAATTGATAGAGTTAGGTGTAGGTAATGGATAGGGTTAGTGTTAGTGATAGGTTTAAGTTTAGGCCTAGGGTTAGCATTTGGGTTAGGCTTATGTTTAGGGTAATGGATAGGTTTAGGTCTAGGCTTATGGTTAGTTTTAGGTCTAGGGTTAAGGTTAGGGTTAGGGTTAGGCCTAAGGTTAGTGTTAGGGTTATGTTTCATATAAGTGTTAGGGTTTGACCTATGGTTAGGGCCAGGGCGAATGTTAGGGTTAGTGTCAGGTCTAGGTTTAGGACTAGAGTTAAGTATAGCACTAGGATTAGCATTAGGGTTAGGTTTATGTTTAGGGTAATGGATAGATTTAGAGCTAGGGTTTGGACTTGGTTATGGTTAGGATTAGGGCTAGGATTAGCATTACATAAGGGTTAGGGCTAGGGTTATGTTTATGTTAAGAGTTAGAGTTTGACCTAGGGTTAGGGCTAGGGCGAGTGTTAGGGTTAGAGTTAGGCTTAGGGCTAGGATTAGTGGTAGTATTTTTGTGAGGTTTAGTTCTAGCATTAGGGCATTAGGTAGTGAAAGAGCTAGGGTTAGGATTATGGCTAGGTATAATGTTAGGGTTATGGCTAGATTTGGGGTCAGCATAAAATTTAGAGCTAGGTTTGTGTTAGGGTAAGTGTCATTGTTCGGGTTAGGGTTAGGTTTAAGGTTACGGCCAGAAGTAGGACTAGGTTTAGGCCTAGGGGTAAGGTTAGTGTTTGATTTAGGTTAAGGGTTATTGTTGGGCCCAGGGCTAGGTTTCTGTTTAGTAGTAGTGCTAGAGTTATGGCTAGATTTAGGATTAGGTTTTTTTCTAGGTCTGGTGTTAGGGTTAGGTTTAGGTATAGGGTTACCCATAGGGCTAATGTTAGGTTTCGGTTTAGGGTTAAGGTCAGGTTTAAACCTAGGTTTAGAGTTAGGGTCAGAATAAGGGTCAGGGTTAGGGTTAGAGTTTGGATTAGGGTTAGAGCTAGAATGAGGGCTAGGGTTAAGATTGGTATTAGACTTATGGTTTGGGGTAGGCTAAGGATTAGGGTTAGGAGAAGGGTAGCATTAGAATGAAGGTTTGGCTTAGGGTAAGGGACAGGTTTAGAGCTAGGGCTGTGGATAGTATTAGGGTTAGGGATAGGGCTAGGGTTAAAGTTCGGGTTAGTTTTAAAGCTAGGTTTAGGTCTCAGATTAGGGCTAGGTTTTCTGTTAGGGCAGGGCCATGGCTAATTTAAGAACTAGAGTTCCAATTAGGTTATTTTTAGGGTTAGATTTAGGGTTAGAGTGATGTTTAGAGCTAGGGTTATTGTTAGGGTCCGAGTCAGAGTCAGTGTAAGTTCTAGATTTAGAATTAGGACTTGAATTAATGCTAGGGTTAGGGCTAGCTATAGGGTTAGGGTTTCATTTAGTGTAAGGTTTTGGGTTAAGCCAATGACTCAGTTTTATTTTGTGCTAGGGCTAAGGTTAGAGCTAGTTTTCCAATTAGCATTAGGCATAGGGCTAGTGTTAGGGTAAGGTTTAGGCTTAGAGTTAGGGTTAGATTTAGAGTTAGGATTAGATCTAGGTTTAGAGCTAGGGCAAAAGGTAGGGCTAGGGTTGGGGCTAGGCTTAGAGCTAGGGTTTGGGTTACTTTAAGGGATAGGTTTAAAACTAGGGATAGGTCTACAGTGAGAGTTAGAGTTAGTCTTAGGGCTGGGTTAGGGTTAGGTCAAAATTAGTACAAGGATTTGTGCTAGGATTAGCGTTAGGGCTAGGCTTAATTTTAGAGCTAGGGTTAGGGTTAGGGTTAGTACTAGGCTAGGTTAAGTGCTAGGATTAAGGCTAGGTTTTGTGTTAGGCTTAGGGCTAGGATTAGGGCTAGGGCTAATGTCAGGTCTAGGTTTATGGTTAGGGTTAGTTTTAGGGTGAGGTTTATGGCTAGTTCTAGTGTAAGTGTTAGGTTGAGGGTTAGGGTCAGTTTTAGAGATAGGGTTATTATTAGGTTCCTGGTAACAGTTATGGTTTGGGTCAGGTTAAGGTTATGGGTTAGGGCCCTAATTAGCATTAGGTTTAGGGCTAAGGTTAGAGTAATGGATATGGTTAGGTTTAGGGTTCAGGTTAGGTTTAGGGTAATGGATAAATTTAGGGTTAGAAATAGGGTTAGGGTTATCCTAGAGTTAGCATTAGGGTTAGGGTTAGATTTAGGGTAATGGATAGGGTTAGAGCTAGGGTTAGGTCTAGGTTTATGCTTAAGATTAAGGCTAGGGTTAGGTTTAGTGTTAGGGCAAGATTTAGGGTTAGGTTTAGGTTTAGGGTAATGTTTAGCACTAGGGCCAGGATTAGGGTTAGGGTTAAAACGAGGTGTAGGGCTTAGATTAGGGCTATCTTGTGGATTAGGTTAGGGCTAGGGTTAGGGCTACAGCTAATGTAAGAACTAGGGTTATGATTAGGGCTACTTTTAGCATTAGATTTAGGGCTATGTCTAGTTTTAGGGTTAGTTTTTTTTTTTTTTTTTTTTTTTTTTTTTAGGTTGATGTTAGAGGTAGGGTTAGTTACAGTGTCAGAGTCAGGGTCAAGGTTAGTTTTAGGGTTAGGATAGGACTAGAATTAGGGCTAGGCTTAGGGCCAGGTGTTGGGTTAAGTTTTGCTTCAGGTTAAAGTTTAGGGTTAGGGTTATGGCTCTGTTTTGTTTTAGGGCTAGAACTAGGTTAGGGCTAGTTTTAGAATTAGCATTAGTGTTAGTGCTAATGTTAGTGTGAGTTTTACAGTTAGGTTTAGGGTTAGATTTAGAGTTATGGTTAGATCAAAGGTTAGGGCTAGGGATAGGGTTAGGGCTAAGTTTAGGGCAAGTGTTAGGGTTATGGTAAGGAATAGGGTTAGAACTAGGAATAGGGCTAGGGTGAGAGCTGGAGTTAGTCTTAGTGCTAGGGTTAGGGTTAGGGTTAGGGCTAAATTAGGGCTAGGCAGGTCTAGGGTTAGTTGTAGGTTTAGGTCTAGGGCTAGGGATAGAGTTAGGTTTACGGAAGGGGTGGGGTTATAGATTGGTTCAGAACTAGGCCCGGGATAAAATTAGGAGTAGGGCTAAGTTAGGGTACAGGTTAGGATCAAGGGTAGGTTTAGTGCTAGGATGAGGGTTAGAGTTTGTGTTAGGGTTATGACAAGTATTAGGGCTAGGGCTAATATCATGTCTAGGTTTATGGTTAGGGATAGTTTTGGGGTAAGGTTTATGGCTATGTCTAGTGTCAGAGTTAGGTTTAGGGTAAGGTTCAGGTTTAGAGCTAAGAGTATTAAAATGGTTAGGGTCAGGTTTTGGGTTTGGGTAGGTTAAGATTTAGGGTTAGGACTCAAATTAGCATTATGGTTAGAGTTAGAGTTAGGGTAATGGATAGGGTTAGGTTTATGCTTCAGGTTAGGTTTAGGGTTCAGATTAGGTTTAGGGTAATGGATAGGGTTAGGGTTAGGCCTAGGGTTAGCATTAGATTTATGGTTATCATTAGGGTAATTGATAGGGTTAAGAGCTAGTGTTAGGGATAGAGTTATGGTTAGGATTATGGCTAGAGTTAGGGTTGGGATTAGGGTTAAGGCTAGGGTTAGGGTTAGGTTTATTGTACACTTTAGGGTTTGAGCTAGGGTTAGTGCTAAGGCTAGGATTAAGTTTAGGGTTAGGACTAGGGTTAAGGTTATGTTAGGGTTAGGGTTAATATTATGGTTAGGTCTAGGGTTATCATTAGGTTTAGGGTAATGGACAGGGTTAGATGTCAGGTTAGGGTTAGGGTTAGGTTTAGGATTAGGGTTAGGGTTAGATTTAGGGTATGGTTAGGGTTTGAGCTAAGGTTAGGACTATGGCAAGGATTATGTTTAAAGTTAGGTCTAGGGTTAGGTTTATGGTTAGAATTAGAATAGGTTTTGGGTTAGGAAGATGGTTATCATGAGGTTTATGTTTAGGGTTAGGGTAATGAGTGAGATTAGAGCTAGGGTTAAGGCTAGGGTTCAGTTTAGGATTAGGGATAGGGTTAGGTTAGGCTTCGGCTTAGGATAAGTCGTATGGTTAGGTTAAGGGTAAGGGTCAGGGATTGAGTAAGGGTGAGGGCTAAGTTGAGTGTTCAGGTTAGAGTCAGGGCTAGTGATAGAGTTAGGGTAAGAGTTAGGGCAAATATTAGCATTAGGTTTAGGGTTACAGTTAGGGTAATGGATAGAGTTAGAGCTAGGGTTTGGGCTATAGTTATGGTTAGGATTAGGGCTAGGATTTGGGTTAGGGTTTCGGTTATGGTTATGTTTAGGGTAAGGGTGAGGGTTTGAGCTAGAGTTAAGTCTAGGGCTAGGTCGAGGGTTAGGTTCAGCCTTAGGTATAAGAATAGAATTACGGTTAGGGTTAGGGTTGGGGTTATGGCTAGGGTTATCATTAGGGTTAGGATTAGGGTTAGGGTAATGGATGCGGTTATATATAGCTTTAGGTGTAGGGTTAGGGTTAGATTTAGTTTTAGGGTTAGGGTTAAGGCAATGATTATGTTTAGAATTATGGTATGGGTTAGGGTTTGAGCTAGCATTAGGGCTTTGGCGAGTTTTAGGTTTAGGGTTAGGACCAGGATTAGTTTTTTTGTTAGGGTTAGAGTTAGAATTACAGCTAGGGTTATCAATAGGGTTAGAATTAGTGTTAGGGTAATGAGTGGTTTAGAGCTAGGTTTAAGGCTAGGATTAAGGTTAGGATTAGGGCTAGGGTTAGTTTTAGAGTTAGGGATAGGTCTAAGTTTATATTTAGGGTAAGAGTTAGGCTTCAATCTATGTTTAGGACTAAGGCTAGGGTTAGGATTAGGGTTAGGGAAAAAATTAGGGTTATGGTAGGCTTAGGGCTAGGTTTACACGTAGGACTTGTGCTAGGTTTTTTTTTTTTTCAGGTTAAGGTGAAAGGATAGGGCTATGGATAATGTAAGAGCTAGGGTTATGATTAGGGCTAGTTGTAGGGTTAGGGTTATAGCTATGTCTAGTATTAGGTTTATATTTTCGGTTAGGGTCAGGTTTAGAGGTAGATTTACTGTTAAAGGCAGGGTCAGTGTTTGGGTTAGAGTTAGAATTAGGTTTAGAGCCAGAATTAGGACTATGTCTAGGAGTAGATTTAGTGTTTGCATTAGGTTAAGGGTTATTGTTAGGGTTAGGTTTTTTTTTTTTTTTTTTTTGGTCTAGGGCTAAAGTTAAGGCTAGATTTAGAATTAGGTTTAGGTCTAGAGTTAGTGTTAGGGTTTGGTCTAGATTTAGGGTCAGGTTTAGACCTAGGGTTAACGTTAGGGTCAGAATAAGGTTTCGGGTTAGCATTAGGTTTTCGGATAGAGTTAGAGCTAGAGTGAGGTCTACAGTTAGGACTATTAATGGGGTTAGGGTTAGGGTTAGTGTAATGGGTGGGTTTAGAACTAGGTTTAAGGCTAAGGTTAAGGTTAGAATTAGGGCTAGGTTTAGCTTCAGAGTTAGAGATAGGTCTAAGTTTATATTTAGGGTAAGTATTAGGCTTTGAGCTAGGGTTAGGACTAAGGCTAGGGTTAGGATTAGGGTTAGGGCTAGGGTTAGGGCTAGGGTTATGCTTAGGGCTAGGTTTAGGCCTAGGATTCGCTCTACATTTTGTGTTAGGTTAAGGCATAAGGTTAAGGCTATGGGTAATGTAAGAGCTAGGGTTATAATTAGGGCTAGTTGTAGGGTTAGGGTTATAGCTAGGTGTAGAGTTAGGTTTAGGTTTTCGTTTAGGGTCAGGTTTAGAGATAGGTTTAGTGTTAAAGGGAGGGTCAGTGTTCATCAGAGATAGAGTTAAGGTTAAATCCAGAATTAGGATTAGGTTTATGTCTAGGATTAGGTTTAGTCTTTGCTTTAGGTTAAGGGTTATTGTTAGGGCTAGGGCTAGGTTATTTTCTTAGGTCTAGGGCTAGAGTTAAGGCTAGATTTAGGATTATGTTTAGGTCTAGGGCTTGTGATAGGGTTAGGCTTAGGTGTAAGTATTGGTAGGGCTAGTGTTAGGGTTTGTTCTAGGTTTAGGGTCAGGTTTAAATCTAGGGGTTGTGTTATGGTCAGAATAAGGGTCAGGGTAAGCGTTAGGGTTAGGGTTTGGGATAGGGTTAGAGCTAGAATGAGGGCAAGGTTTAGGACTATTAATTGACTTGGGTTTTTGTTAGCCTTAGGATTAGGGATAGGTCTAGGGTTACCATTAGGGTTAGCATTTTGCTTACAGTTAGAGATAGGGTTAGAGCTAGTGTTAGGGATAGCGTTTGGGGTAGGGTTAAAGCTAGGTTTAGGGCTCAGTTAGGGATAGTTTTTCTGTTAGGGTTAGGGATAAGATTAGGGCAATGGCTAATGTAAGAACGAGGGTTAAAATTAGGGTTTTATTTAGGGTTAGTTTTAGGGGTTAGACCTCTAGTGTTAGGGTTAGTTTTAAGGTTATGTTGATATTTAGAGCTAGGATTAGTATTAGAATAGGATTAAGGGTCAGAGTTAGTTTTAGAGTTAGGGATAGGACTCAAATAAGGGCAAGGGTTACTGTAGGGTTCAGTTTAAGGTTAGAGTGTTGTTTAGAGCCTGGGTGAGTTTTAGGATATGAGTCGTGGTCAGGGTTAGTTTAAGGTTATGGTTAGGACTCTAATTAGGGCTAGGGTTAGGTCTAGTTGTAGTGTTAGGGTTTGGTTTAAGTTAAGGTTTAGGGTTAGGGCTACTGCTCAGTTTTGTTTTAGTCCTAGGGTTAGGGTTAGGGCTACTTTTACAATTAGCATTAGGGTTAGGGCTAGTTATAGTATTAGGCTTAGGCTTAGTGTTAGGGTTACATTTAGAGTTAGGATTAGATCTAGGGTTAGGGCTAGGACTAAGGATAGAGCAAGGGTTAGGGCTGGGGTTAGGGTTATGGTAAGGAATAGGGTTAGATCTAGGGATATGTTTAGTGTAAAAATTAGAGTTAGTCTTAGGGCTAGGGTTAGGGTTAGTGTTAGAAATATAGATAAAATTTATGGGTAGGATTAGGGCTAGGATTAGTGTTCAGCTTAGGCATATTATTAAGGTTAGGGTTAGGTTTAGGTTAAGTTTAGGATAAGGGATTGTGTTGTAGCTAGGTTTAGAGGTAGGTTGGTGGTGAGAGTTAAGGTTGCAGGTAGGGCTAGTGTTAAGGTTATGATTAGGATAGGTTAGAGCTAGGATGAGGGCTAGTGTTTGTTTTAGTGTTAGGGCTAGGATTAGGGCTAGGGCTAACATCAGGTCTAGGGTTATGGTTAAAGATAATTTTAGGGTTAGGTTTATGGCTACGTCTAGTGTAAGTGTTAGGTTTAGAGTAAGGTCAAGTTTAGAGCTAGGGGAATTAGGGTCAGGGTTAGGCTTTGGTTTAGGTTAGGATTTAGGTTTAGGGCTCAAACTAGCATTAGGGTTATGGTTAGGGTAATAATAGTGTTTGGTTTAGGGATCAGGTTAGGTTTAGGGTAATTCATAGGGTTTGGTTTATTGATAGGGTCAGGGTTAGGCCTAGGGTTAGCATTTGGGTAAGAGTTATGTTTAGGGTAATAGATAGGGTTAGAGCTAAGTTTAGAGCTAGGGTTATGGTTAGGAATATGTTTTGAGTTAGGGTTAGGGTTAGTGTAAGAACTGGAGTTAGGTTTAGGGTTATGTTTAGCATAAGGGTTAGGTATTGAGCTAGGGTTAGGGCTAGTGTGTGGGTTAGGTTTATGGTTATGTCTAGGGATAGGATTATGGTAGGTTTAGGGTTAGGGTTAGGGTTAGAGTTATCATTAAGTTTAGGTTTCGAGTAATGAATACAGATAGATATAGGATTAGGGTTAGGGTTATATTTTGGTTTAAGTTAGGGTTAGGGCTATGGTTATGTTTAGGTTTTATGGTAAGGGTTAGGGTTTGAGTTAGTTTTAGGGCTATGGCGAGTGTTACATTTAGGGTTATGTCTGGGGGTAGTTTTCCAGTTAGGGTTAGTGTTAGTGTTAATGTTTGGGCTAGGATTATCAATAGGTTTAGTGTTAGGGTTAGGTAATGGGTAGGTTTAGAGCTAGGTTTAGGGATAATTTTAAGTATAGGGTTAGGGCTAAGGTTAGGGTTAGAGTTTGGTATAGGTCTAGGTCTATGTTTAGGGTAAGGGTTAGGCTTTGAACTATTGTTAGGGTTAGTTTTAGGGTTAGGGTTAGTGTTTAGCTAGTTTTAGGTCTCAGAATATGGCTAGTTTTTGTGTTAGAGTGAAGGCTAAGGTTAGGGAAATGGCTAATATAAGAACTAGGGTTACAATTATGGTTAGTTTTAGGGTTACGGGTAGGGGTATTTCTAGTGTTAGGGTTAGGGTAATATTTATAGCTATGGTTAGTGTTAGAATATGAGTCATGGTCAAGGTTAGTTTTAGGGTTAGGTTTAGGACTCGAATTAGGGCTAGGTTTATGTTTAGGGTTTGGTTTAAATTTAGAGTTGTGTAGAGATAGGGTGAGTGTTAGGATATGAGTCAGAATCAGTGTTAATTTCAAGGTTAGAATTAGGACTCGAATTAGGGCTAGGGTTTGGTCTAGGTGTAGTGTTAGAATTTGGTTTAAGTTAAGGTTTAGGTTTTGGCTTCTTGCTTGGTTTTGTTTTAGTGCTATGGTTAGGGTTAGGACTAGTTTTACAATTAGCATTAGGGTTAGGGCTAGGGCTATGGTTTGGGTTAGGACTAAGGCTAGGTTTAAGGTTAGGATTAGGTCAGGGTTTTGTGTTAGGTTTAGGGCAAGAATTAGGACATGGCTAATATCCGGTCTTTGGTTACAGTTAGGGATAGTTTTAGGGTTAGGTTTAGAAAAAGGGTCTGGTTTAGAGCTAGGAGTATTATTAGAGTGAGGGTCATGTTTGGGGTTTGGGTTAGGTTAAGATTTAGGTTAAGGGCTCAAATTAACATTAAGGTTATAGTTAGGGTTAGGGTAATGGATAGGGGTTAGGATTAGGGTTCAGGTTAGGTTTAGGGTAATGGATATGTTTAGGTTTTGCGATAGGTTTAGGGATAGGCTGAGGGTTAGCATTAGGTTTAAGGTTATCATTAAGGGTAATTGATAGAGTTAGAGCTAGTGTTAGGGCTAGGGTTTTGATTAAGATTAGGGCTAGAGTTAGGGTTAGCTTCAAGATTAGGGCTAGGTTTAGGGTTAGGATTAGGATAAGGGTACGGTTTAGAGTTTGAGCTAGGGTTAGTTCTAGGGCTAGTGTTAGGTTTAGGGTTATGGTTATGGTTAGTGTTAGAGTTAGGGCTAGGGTTAACATTACTTTTTAGGGTAATTGATAGGGTTAAGTGTCAGGTTAGAGTTAGGGTTAGTTTTAGGGTTAGGGAAGGGTTAGGTTTAGGATAAGGGTTAGGGTTTGAGCTACGGTTTGGGTTAGGTTTAGGGTTAGGTTTCTGGTTAGTTCTAGGGTTAGGTTTATGTTTAGGGTTAGTGTGGGTTTAGGTTTAGGTCTAGGTTTATCATTAGGGTTAGGGTTAGGGTTAGGGTAATGTGTAAGGTTCAATCTAGTGTTAGGGCTAGGGTTAAGTTTAGTATTAGGGCTAGGTTTAGGGTTAGAATTAGGCCTTGGGTTAGTGTTATGGTTAGGTTAAGGGTAAAAAATTAGGGATCAAGCAAAGGTTATGGCTAGTGTGAGTGTTAGTTTAAAATCAGGGCTAGGGTAGGGTTAAGGTTAGGGAAAGGGCTAGGGTTAGCATTAGGTTTAGGGTTATGGTTAGGGTGATGGATAGAGTTAGAGCTAGGGTTATGGTGACATTTAGGGTTTTGGCTAGGGTTATGATTAGGGTAATGTTTAGGGTTTGAGCTTGGGTTAGGGCTAGGGTGAAGGTTATGGTTATGGTTAGGGCTAGGTTTAAGTTTAGGGTTATGCTTAGGGTTAGGTTTAGGGCTACAATTAGGACTAGGTTTTGTATGAAGTTTAGGGCTAGTGTTATGTTTATGGGTAATCTAAGAGCTAGGGTTATGGTTATGGCTAGTTTTAGGTTTAGTCTAGTGTTAGGGTTAGTTTTGAGGTTAGGATAAGATTTAGAGTTAGGGTTTGTGTTAGGGTAAGGGTCAGTGTTCAAGTTAGAGTTAGTTTTAGGGTTACGGCCATAATTAGGACTAGGGTTATGTCTAGGTTGAGTTAGTGTTTGGGTTAGGTTAAGGGTTATTGTTAGGTCGAGGGCTAGAGTTATGGCTATATTTAGGATTAGATTTAGGTCTAGGGCTAGTGTTAGTGTAGATTTAGGTATAGGTTTACCAGTAGGGCTAGTGTTAGTTTTCGGTTTAGGGGTAGGGTGAAGTCTAAACCAAGGTTTAGTGTTAGGGTCAGAATAAGGTTCATGGTTAGGGTTAGAGTTGGGTTAAGTTTATAGCTAGAATGAGGGCTAGGGTTAGGACTAGTAATAGAGTTAGGGTTTGGGGTAGACTAAACATTAGGTTTAGGACTAGGGTAGCAATAGGGTGAAGGTTTGACTTAGTGTAAGGGATAGGGTTAGAGCTAGGGCTAAGACCAGGGATAGGGGGAGGCTTAGGGCTAGGGTTAGGGTTAGGGTTAGGATTAAGGCTAAGTTTAGGGCTAGAATTAGGGCTAGGTTTTTTGTTAGGTTCACGGCTAGCATTAGGGCTAGGACTAATTTCAGGTGTAGGCTTAGATTTAGGGATAGATTTAGGGTTATGATTATGGCTAGGTATAGTGTAAGGGTTAGGTTAAGGTTTAGGGTATGGTTTAGAGCTAGGGATATTATTAGTGACAGATTCAGGGCTATGGTTTGTGTTAGGTTAATGATTAAGTTTAGGGCTCAAATTAGCTTTAGTTTTACGGTTAGTGTTATGGATATGGTTAGGTTTAGGGTTCAGTTTAGGTTTAGGTTAATAGATAGGTTTAGGGTTAGGAATAGGTTTAAGGTTATCCTAAGGTTATCATTAGGGTATGGTTAGGGTTAGGGTAATGGATAGGGTTACGCTAGAGTTAGATATAGGGTTATAGTTAGGATTAGGGGTATGGTAAGGTTTAGGGTTAGGGCAAGTTTTGAGGTTAGGGTTAGGTTTAGGGTAAGGGTTAGGGCTAGTGTTATGATTAGGGTTATGGTTAAAGGTAGTGTTAAGTCTCTGATTAGTGCTTGTTTTGGGCTAAATGAGGGCTAGGATTAGGTCTAGGTTCTGTGTTAGGGTTAGGCCTAGTGTTAGGCTTAGGTTTAGGTTTAGGGATAGGGTTAGGTTTAGGGGAAGGGATAAAATTATAGATAGGTTTAGGGCTAGATAGAAAATTAGAATTACGGTTAGGGCTAGGGTTATGGTTTTGGTAATTAATAAGGCTATGTTTAGGGCTAGGTTGAGGGCTATGGTTTGTTTTAGGGTTATGGCAAGAATTGGAGCTAGGGCTAGTGTCTGGTCTAGGGTTGTGGTTAGGGACAGATTTAGGGTTAGGTTTATTGCTAGGTCTAGTGTAAGAATTAGGTTTAGAGTAAGGGTCAGCTTTAGAGCCAAGTGTATTATTAGGGTTAGGGTCAAGTTTAGGATTTAGTTTAGGTTAGGATTTAGGGTTAGGGCTTGAATTAGAATTAGGTTAAGGTTAAGGTAATGAGACTGTTAGGTTTAGGGTTTAGGTTAGGTTTAGGGTAATTGATACAGTTAGAGTTAGTGATAGGGTCAGGGTTAGGCCTAGGGTAAGCATTAGGTAAGGGTTATGATTAGGGTAATGGATAGGGTTAGAGCTATGGTTAGGGCTAGGTTTATGGTTACTATTAGGCCTAGATTTAGGGTTAGGGTTAGGCTTAGGGTACAGTTTAGAGATTGAGCTAGTGTTAGTTCACACTAGGGCAATGGTTAGGTTTAGGATTATGACTATGTTAGAGTTAGAGTTAGAGTTAGGGTCTGGATACTGTTAGTGTTAGGGCTAGGGTTATCATTAGGTTCAGGGTATTGGATAGGGTTAAATGTCAGGTTAGGTTAGGGTTAGGATGAGGATTAGTTTTAAGGTAATGGTTAGGGTTTGAGCTACGAATAGGTTAGGGTTAGGGTTAGGGTTAGTGTAATGGATAGGTTTAGGGATTGCGATAGGTTTAGGGTTTGGCCTAAGGTTAGCATTAAGTGTATGGATAGGGCTAGTTATATGATTAGTGATAGGGTTATGGCCAGTGTTATGGTGAGGTTTAGGCTTAAGGTTGGGTTAGATTTAGAGTTAGGTTTAGATCTAGGTTTAGGTCTTGGATGAAGGTTAGGTCTTGTTTATTCCAGGGTTAAGGCTAGGTTTGGGTTATGATAAGTGATAGGTTTAGAACTATTAATAGAACTAAAGTGAGATTTAAAGTTAGTCTTAGGGCTAAAGTTAGGGTTACAGTTAAGGTTAGGACTAAATTAGGGATAGGATTAGGGCTAGGGTTAGTGTTATGGTTAGGCCTAGTTTTATGTCTAGGATTAACATTAGGATTAGGGTAGGATAAGGTATGAAGTTACAGCTAGGTTTAGGGCTAAGGCAAGTGTTAAAATTAGGGTTATGGCTAGGGATAAGTTTAGGGTTAGGATTAAAGCTAGTGTTAGGCCTAGGATTAGGGCTACAGTTTGTGTTTGGGTTAGGGCTATCATTAGGACTAGGTTTAATATCAGTTTTAGGGTTATGGTTAGGGAAAGTTTTAGGGATATGTTTATGGCTAGGTATAGTGTAAGGTTTAGGATGAGGGTTAGGTTCAGCTTTAGAGGCAAGGGTATTATTAGGGTCAGGGTCATGGTTGGGGTTTGGTTTAGGTTAATGTTGAGGGTTAGGGCTCAATTAGCATTAGGTTTAAAGTTATAGTTAGGGTAATGGATATGGTTAGGTTTAGGGTTCAGGTGTTTTTTATGTTAATGGATTGGTTCGGGTTAGGGATAATGCTAGAGTTGGGCCAGTGGTTAGCATTAGGGTTAGGGTTAAGGTTAAGTTAATGCAAAGGGTTAGAGCTAGGGTTAGGATTAGGATTATGGTTAAGGTTAGGGCTAGGTTTAGGATTATTTTTAAAGAATGCAAGGATTAAAGTTAGGGTTAAGTTTAGGGTAAGGTTTCAGTCTAATTTAGGGTTAGTGATAGGGTTAAAGGTATGGTTGGGTCTCAGAGTAGGGCTAGTTTTTGGTTTATGTTAGGGCTAGTGTTAGGGACACGGCTAATGTAAGAACTAGGTTTATGATGAGGGCTAGGTTTAGAGTTAGCATTAGGGCTAAGTCAAGTTTTAGGATTAGATTTGGATTTAGGGTGATGTTATGAACTAGGGTTAGTGTTAGGGTCAGAGTCAGGATCAGGGTTCATTTTAGGGTTAGGGATAGGACTCAAATTAGGGATAGGCTTAGGGCTAGATGTTGGGTAAGGATTTGGTTTAGGTTAAGTGTTAGGGTTAGTGCTATGGCTCGGGTTTGTCTTAGGGCTAAGGCTAAAGTAAAGGGTAGTTTTACAAATAGTGTTTGTGTTATTTCTAGTGATAGTGTAAGTTTAGGCTTAAGGGTAGATTTAGAGTTATATTTAATTCTAGGGTTACGGCTA
Source organism: Marmota monax (assembly GCF_021218885.2). Lineage (NCBI taxonomy): Eukaryota > Metazoa > Chordata > Mammalia > Rodentia > Sciuridae > Marmota > Marmota monax. The sequence goes on along the minus strand of NW_026692716.1, from coordinate 201 downwards.
TGGATAGGGTTAGTGTTTCGGTTATTGTCAGGCATAGGTTTAGAACTAGGAATAGGGCTAGAGCGAGAGGTAGAGTTAGTCTTAGGGCTAGGGTTAGGGTTAGGTTTAGGGTTAGGTTTAGGGGAAGGGATGCGTTTTTTATTTCCACTTCTATTTCTTTTTACCCACATAGGTCAACATGTAGTGAAACCTTAAAATAAA